>NC_141553.1:50117500-50222500 GCF_021556685.1 Rattus norvegicus | reverse complement strand
ATTTATTGGTTTGTCTGGTTGGTCGGTTGGTGTTTGGTTGGTTGGTCGGTTTGAAACAGGGTTTCACTGTGTAGCTCAGGCTGGCCTCAAACTTGTGATCTGCCTGCCTTAGCCTCCAGAGAACTGTTCGTCATTTAGGTGATCATTGATTACTCTAATAGATATATCTGTCCTCACTGTCACAAAATGCCTGACCAAAAAAAAAACAAAAAAAAAAAAAACAAAACAAAACCCAAAACCCAAAAACCAAAACAAACAAACAAACAAACAAAAAACAACGAAAGGAAGGAAGGATTACTTTGGCTCGCACTCTGAGGGTGCTATCCATCAAGGCAGGGAGGAACAGCAGCAAGCGTGAGGCAGTCGGGGAGCAGAGAGAGATGAATGCTGGACTCTGTTGGTTTCTCCTTTGACCCAGGCCAAGGACTTCAGTCATGGACTGGCACCTCCTACCCACCCCCACAGTTGGGTGGGTCTGGCAAGTCCCTCATGGCCATGCTCAGGGTTTGTTTCCATGATGAATCTAAATCCCCTGAAGTTGACACTCAATATTAGTCATTGCCTGGCTATAGAAATAACCATGCTTTAAAAGATTTTTGCTTTTGTACTAGGAGAAATATCAACTATCCCTGGGTTCTTTGTAGAAAGCAAGACCTATTTTGTTTTGCTTTTTGAGACAAGGCCTCACTCTAGCTTAGGCTGACCAGGGACTTAGTTTGTAGTCTAGGCTGACTTCAAACTTGTAGCAATCGTCCTGCCTTAGCCTCCTGAGCTGGGATTACAAATGTGTACCACCGTAGCCTGCATGGAGAAGACAGACAGCTCTTCCTGAAGGGCAATTCTCTGTGCGTCTTCATTGAGAGGCACTGGGGGGAGTACAGTGTGTATTTAGAAGGCTCAGGAGGGCACAGAGCAAGGGGAAGCTCATCTCTTCCCTTCAGCAGAGGGGTCTGGTGTGAGACAGAGTGGGCCACACCCACTTGCCCGGGGTTAGAGCAGCGCGGAGTTCTGGCTGCCTGGCTTTCTGGTTACAAGGCTGCAAAAGCAGCAGACTGGGGAAAGCTGTGTCCATGCTGTCTGAACTGTTCTTGCCTATTATACAGCACAGGGGCAACAGGCAAGGGAGTCAGTCCCACTCAGAGCTGAACCATTTCTTCACCGGGGAACGGGAGGGAAAGTCAACGCTGTTGGAAGTGGTTTTTCATATTCTCTTCCTCTGGTTCACTGGGAAGTGAGGAAGCAATATGCAGACATGGAAAGCTGTGCCGAGTAAGTCTTAGGAGAGAAGAATAGCTTAATAAACCTCTCTGCTCAGGGGTCTGAACCATTCCTATGGCTCTGCAGAATCTGGGGAGACATGAACTTAAAGTTCGACCAGGATAAAACAAACAAAAATCTACTGCAGCCTCAGAAATGCCGTGAGCAAGAAGCCAGGATAACCACAGGGGCGTTTGCTGGGTAGAAGGGCCCACAACAATGGCCATCAACCCACAGGGCGTCCCTGACGCTCGCTGTGTTGAATCTGACGGCCTCTGTCCCCCAGCTCGGCGTTCTGCTCGCCCGACTGCCCCCAGCCCGCGCCTCCAGCCCTCTTTTTCCTTTCTATCTCACAGTCACAGCTCTGACCCATTTTCTCTGAACGTCCCAGCACCAGCAGGTGCCTCAGAGTAGCTGGTCTCCACTATTTCCTTGTTCCTCAAGTCCCATCAGTGTAACCACAAGGCCTCGATGCTATGTGGCTTAAGAACATTTCAACGTCTGCTTTACAAGTACTGGATCAAGTTCACAGGCAACTGTCCTGTTTCTGGCTTTTCGTTTTTTAAATTTAGTGACATTCATCCAACATATAATTCACTGCTTTCACCACGCTGAGTGGATCAAGTCACTGGCGTTTGCTTCATTTCACAGCATTGCACAATCACCGCTACCAAGTCCCAACCATTTTTATTACTGCAAAGGAAAGACGTGCCCTTTAAATGCCCCTCCCATTTCCCCTGCCTCGAAGCCCCCCAACCCCACCCCACCCCCACTGGTGTGGCTATGTGTTTGGAGACAAAGTCTTTTTAAAAAATGACATCTTCATGTCTATGAATGTATGTCTGTGTGCCGTGTATGTGTCTGGTGCCCATAGGAGTCAGAAGAATGCAATGGGTCCCTTAGGACCGGAGTTCTATATGGTTATGACTCTGGAAGAGTAAACTGTACTCTTACCCTCTGACTCATCTCCCCAGCTCAAGACATGTTCTTGGCACATAGTCTAGGCTGGCCTTTAACTAAGAATCCTCCTCCTCTATCTGCTGAGTGCTAGGATTCTTTTTATTATAATTTATTTATGAGGGTTTGAGACAAGGGTTTGAGCAGCTCAAGTTGGCCTCAAACACCCTGTGTAGCGAAGGATGACATTTGACCTGTGACCCTCTCACCCATACCCAGATGCTCAGATTATAGGTGCTTACAATCATGCCTAGTTTATGTGGTGCTGGGCACCGAACCCAGGGCCTGGTCCATTCCTAGGCAAGCACCCTAACAACTGAGCTACATCCCATGGTGGGATTACTTAAGGGATGTTTTAATTCAGAAGATATCCAGACTTATGGCATAATCTGAGGTTCATTCAAATAGTCCTTTCAAATGCTCACAATGTACACCTCCTGCATAGACTATCGTTAACATGCCTCAGAGTAGCACAGGAGTGATGGCGTGTACACGTAAACCCAACACCTGGGATCAAGAATTCAAGACATTTCCAGAGCCAGACTGGGATACAGCACACCCGTCTCAATCAATCATATATAAATTCCTCCCCCACGCCAACAAGAAGTGATTCGAGCGTTCTTAAATAACTATAATTCTATACTTGCAGCTAATGTGGGCTCCTAATGTGTGTCTCTTTCATCTAAGAAATGTCATGTATCTTTTCATGCATGGGCTGATCTAGCAGTCTTTGTTTTCCTTTTTGAATAAAAAGGAACAGCATGCTATCCAGGGACGACTATAGTACAGTTAGCCATATTAATGTGTAATACACTCCAGGTATTTTATGGCTGGTTATGACAGTGTCAGAAAGTGGCAAGCCTAAGTGACATCTCAGTGCTTTCAGGAACAGCCAAGAATACAATCATAATTCTTATTTCTCCAGGTGACTTATAATGGCAGCAGAAAACTAGCAGGATCATTAAAAATAAAGCGTGCTGGCCTGCAATAGCCCCTGGATGCCCTGAGAGAGGCAGAGCTCTGCAGTTCTCTGAAGGATTCACTTCCTTTCACTAGAGTCAAAATGAAAACTTCTTAATGACTTTGCCTCCCGGTGAGTCACCCACTCACTGACTGGGGTCTCACCCATCATTATCTTTCCGCAGCCTACGTTTACATAAAACTAAGGCAGTGAGGATCTGCTCAGGACGGAGACAGTGCTCAGCTGCTACCTGCCCAGGTCTGTCCCTAACTGTCTCCTGAGTGAGGGCAGATATGCTCGTGGCTCAGGGCCTGGCTACACAGTATGGTCGGTCCTTAGCAGAGCTGAAGGAGGCCGAAGAGCAGGCAGAGCCACAAACAAAATTCCCAAGGTACTCTTCCTCCAGCGTCACACTGCTGCTGAACAGGTACTAAGAGAAAACGATCTTGCTTCCCTGACCAGTCAATAATCCCCACTCTCTGTGCAGGAAAGCAGAGTACATTCAACACAAGTGTTCGTGCAGAGCAGAAAGTAACTTGACATGCGGCAATGAGACATCACACGTGTCTTCCAGCATCACAAACGAGAAAGAATTTCTTCTAGATGTATTTATTGTACGTGGATGAGCACTTTACCATTTATGCATACGTGTGCCTTTGTGATCGATGCCTGCAGTGGATCCCCTGGCAACCACACTGAGTCACCATGGAGGTAAGGGAACCATACTGGGTCCTTGGCAAAAGCAACAAGTGCTGCTAACTCATCAGTCATCTTGCCAGTCTTCCCCAGAGACAACCAAAATTTGTGGGTGCTCTCTAGCTCTCTACTGTGCTCTCTCTCTCTCTCGCACACACACACACACACACACACACACACACACACACATGCGTGCACACACATGTGCACACACACACATGCTCACACACACACATACACACATGCACACATACACATGCACACACACACACGAATGGGTGCCTATTCCAAGCACCTGTCAGGATGAGTATCAATTAATAAATGAATTTGTTATTATTCTTAAGGATCTTACAATCACACTCAAAACTGGAGGAAGACAGGGTAATGGAAGGGTAAACAGAAACTAATAGAAGGGTACGTCACGAGCAAACTGGATGCTAATGAGGAACCTCTGATTTACAATGGAGTGCCCTCGCATGCTGTCCAAATCCTGTGTACCGTCTCCAACTCTGAGGCATTCGCAGATCATTATCTTACTGAGGTTTAGTAAACATCACAATCTAATGACTAAGATAACAAGAGGTTTTCATCTGCAGAATGAGGGCCCCGAGTGGGAATTCACTTGAATTTCTCTTCTCTTTGCCAGGACTCCTTCCTCACAGCTGGACAGGAAAGCTGGAGCATGGACAGCAGCAAACACCAGTCTTTCCCGGGTGTGGGGACCCAGGGTGTCCACGAGGTACTCGGGTGGAGGGAGACCACTTGCTCACAGCACCAGCTTAGTGTGTGCCGGCCTCCACACGAGGTTCATCTGAGCGAGCTGATGGTCAAATCATGCTTTTCTAAATGTCTCCTCTGCATCTAAAGATTCGTCGGGGGTAATGACTGGTTTAGGACATTTCACCAAGTATTCAGGAAATCCTGGACCACACTTGTGTAGATTTACAACTTTGTAGGTCTGCAAAGAAAACCTGAGCGTTGGCATGGCTTTCCCTAAAATATCTGTTATGTCCTCATAAATCTCTAACTTCTGGGGAGAGCGGCTACCTTTCGTTTAACTCATTCAGTGTATCTCTTCACCAAATGAAAATCTGCCATGAATTCTAATGCAACCCAATTAGAGCTAGGAGCACCATCTGTGTGTATATATATATATATATTCAGCTCAGCTGTTAAAAAAAACTTACACACACATTGTATTACATGCCCCAGTAATACAATGCTCAGTGTAAAGTATGCTGTGCGGTATTTCATTGTCTCATACCAGCCCATCGTTTCCCTGGTTGTTTGTTTGTTGTGAGACAGGATCAGGAAGCTGGAATCCTTCTACCCTGGGATTCCAGGCATAAGCGACCACACACAGCTCACAACATTTTAAATACGCCAATTTAAATTTTTCTTCAACAATTAATATTTTAGTATATATTTTGGTGTGCATTGCCCACATTTCTGAACGCTTTCTTACGACTGATTCCTAGAAGTGAAATGAGATTACAGTTTTAAAACGGAAACAAACAGAATAGTATTTAAATGTCATGCAGTATAAAACTCCTAAAAAAAATTAAAAAAAAAAAAAACCCAAAACCAAAAAACAGGACAAACAAAAAGATCCAGCATCCCGTGGAGCCCAAGTCATTCTCTTTAGTCTGTTCTAGTTTCAAATGTTTCTTGTTCCTGGTTTTAAAGTTTTAGACGTTATCCACTGATGCATGACAGAGATCCTTAAATCTCTTACGTGTTCAAACCCGTTTCCCCGCCTTCCTCCTCTTCACTCCTACTCCTTTGGCTCGCCCATACTTCGGCTGGTGCCAGGGGATGACAATCAAGTTCAACCCCTGTGTAACCGCAGTCTGCCGCAAACCCTGCACCCCCTCAGACGCCCCTCCGCGCAGGAGCGTCTTCCCCAGGGAGCTGCTGTGCCCTCTGCTGTCTGGCTCCCGTGAGGATGGTGGTTCAAAGGCACTGCACAGGCCGGGAAATGGAGGTGGTCTGGACACAGAGAAGGCACTAACATCCACCTCGGGCTAAGGAGGCAACCACGTAATAGTCCTCTAGTCCTCGTGGACACCGCCTGAACAAGGCGCTTAGCCCTAGGCTAACTGGAGAAAACTACTGAATGCAAAGCCAAGACTCAACAAACTAGGAGAGAAAGGCAGACACCAGCAAGAAGTGAGTGCGGGAGGCAGGCAGGGATGGGACCAGCGGGATGGGACGAGACGCAGTGCGGGCTCATGATGGTTCTGGAATGCTCCTCCTTCTCCTCTCCTTCTGCTTCAGTGAACCTACTCTTACAATTCTGCTTAATAACTTTTGAGTAAAATGGTATCTGTATCATTTCATAAACAAAATCTATTTCTTGTAAACTACTCAGGGCTTACATTTTTCTGCTCTGTTAGCATTAGTCTCTAAGTCATATGAAACATGGTTGCGTTTCCTCTCGGGCGTTTTCATTGTGCTTTACAGTGGGCTAACAGTTGCTGCAGTCGATCCCAGGCATTCAGTGTGGCTGTTTAGCTGTTACGTGTTGGGTTTTGGGGACTGACCCTGGGCTCCTGCATGCTAGGCAGCGCTTTACAAACTCGCCCCCGGCCTCTTCTTACTTTGAGACAGGGCCTCACTAAGTTGCTCAGGTTGGCCTTGAGTTCACTCTGAGGCTTAGGGAGGCCTCACACTTGGGATCTGGCTGCTTCAGCCTTCTGAGGAACTGGGGTTCCAGGCCTGGCATGTGGCCATTCAATCCCTTGGACACTCTTATACAGAAAGGTGAGGAAGTCTTTGACTTCTTCTTCTTTTTTCTTTTTCTTCTTTTTTTTTTTCAGAGCTGGGGACCGAACCCAGGGCCTTGTGCTTGCTAGGCAAGCGCCCTACCACTGAGCTAAATCCCCAACTCCGGTCTTTGACGTCTTGCCTTGATTCCGTGTGGGCCTTTGGAGCTGAATGGTTATGAGCCCCATGTGGGCCTCCTTCCTTCCTCTCTCCCTCCCTCCATCCCTCCCTTCCCTCCCTCTCTTCCCTTCCTTCCTTCCCAAAGATTTATTTATTTTATGTATGTGAGTACACTGTCGCTGTCTTCAGACACACTAGAAGAGGGCATCGGATCCCATCACAGATGGTTGTGAGCCACCATGTGGTTGCTGGGAATTGAACTCAGGGCCTCTGGAAGAGCAGTCAGTGCTCTTAACCACTGAGCCATCTCTCCAGTCCCCTTTTTTCTGGGCCATCTTTCTAAGCCCCAAATTTTATCTTATTTTTTTCAGATAGCGTCTCATGCAGCCCAGGCTGGCCTCAAATTGGGTAACACAGCTGAGATGACCTTGAACTCTTGCTCGCCCTGCAAGCACTGGGACTGCAGGCGCAAATCCTCTCTGGCCATCTATAATGCTCAACATGATCACCCATAACAGGTAACTGATCAGTTCAGTTTTTACCTTGGAGATACTTCCCAGGGCAGGGCAGATGGCTCAGCAAGTATGAGGACTGCAGCTTGGATCCCCAGGACCCACGTAAAAGCTAGTGGCAGTGATGTGACCTCTTATCCCAATGCTCCTACAGGGAATGGGAGGCAGAGACAGGACACTACCTAGAAGGTCCTGGGGGAACAACACAAAGCCCTACCTCCAACAAACTGGGAGCAAGGACTGACACCGAGGCTGGCCTTTGACCTGTACATGTGGGCTGGGCCACGTGCACCATCACTGACATTCACCAACATGTTCACACTCCTAAATACACAGATATACACACACACACAGATACACACACACATACATCACACACACAGATACACACACACAGATACACACACATACACACACATACACACACATACACACAGATACACACACAAACACACACACACATACACACAGATACACACAGATACACACACATACACACACACATACACACACATACACACACACAGATACACACACATACACACATACACATACACACAGATACACACACAGATACACACAGATACACACACATACACACATACACACAGATACACACAGATACACACACATACACACACATACACACACATACACACAGATACACACACATACACACACAGATACACACATACATACACACACATACACACACATACACACACATACACACACATACACACACATACACACAGATACACACACAAACACACACACACATACACACAGATACACACACATATACACACACATACACACACATACACACACACAGATACACACACAAACACACAGATACACACAGATACACACAGATACACACAGATACACACATACACACACATACACACAGATACACACACATACACACACAGATACACACATACACACACATACACACACATACACACACATACACACACACAGATACACACACAAACACACACATACACACACATACACACAGATACACACACACAGATACACACACATACACACACACAGATACACACACATACACACACATACACACACATACACACAGATACACACACATACACACATACACACAGACACACACACACAGATACAAACACACACACACACACACACACACACACACACACACACACACACACTTTCAAAAAGGATTTCTCCTGGAGCTCTGTCCTGTCTCGGTGCAGCCAGCATACATAGCCATTGCCCAAGACTTGTTAGCATGACAGGCAGGGAAGCACGGCACTTAGGATTTGGACTGATCCTGTAGCTGACTTGCTTAGGTTTGAATCGTGAATATGCTGTGTGATAGTTTAATCATTACTTAACCTCTCTGTGCCTTAGACTCCTGCTTGGAGCTGCTGTTGTAGCCTTATTACTGCTCTTGTCTGTGTCCAGTCACCTACCCCCTGGAGCATTTAACAATGCTGGGGCTGCACCCAGGGTTATGTGCAGACCACTGAGCCCTGTCCTTAGCGTGCTTCCTGTCTTGATGGAATATATTTATGTACTCTCAGGAACGAAGACAGGAAAGATAATTTTCCCAAGAGCCTGCGGGTCTTGAACTCATGGCGATCTTCCTCCATCCGTGCAAACACAGGGAATGTAGGACGTGCTCCCTGCCTTGGGACAGTCTGAGCTGCCTGTCCCAAGCTCGTTTTGTTTTATTTTTAATCTATTTTTATTTTATATACAAGCACTTGCATTGCATGTCTGTCTGTGCATTGTGTGTGTGCTGGTGACTGCAGAGGCCAGTAGAGGGAATCAGATGCCCTGGAACGAGAGTTACAGGTCACTGTGAGCTGTGGAAGCTGGGACTGAACCTGGGTCCTCTACAAGAGCAGCCAGTGCTCTTACCCACTGAGCCACCTCTTCAACCCCACAGATTCTTCTTAGTAAATAATTTTTATGTTTTATAGTCTGCCTTCTTGTTCTGGGGTTGTCCTTTTTCATATATTACCTGGGCCAGTTTCTTAGTTTTAATATTGCACATAGTGTGTCTAAAAATGTGTTTTCCTTGCACAGCCTGCTTCCTCTATGTCCCCTTTGTCAGTTTGCTTAGACTCCCTTGTTCATGACAGTCTTTTCTCAGTGCCCTTGTCCTCTGTCCCATACATATCCTTCTCAGGACGAGGCAGCTAGAGATGCTGTCATGGACATGCAGAGGCTGGTCACTGTGGATGACTGTCCAAGTGCTGTTTACCAAGGGGACCCCAAACTGCCATACTTTTCTTTGGGGTGACAGCTTCCTAAGAATGAATCTTCCAGTTTCTCCTTGGTGACTATGAGGGAGACTTTGAGCCAGCTGCTTACATTTTGGGAGTCAGTACAGGAGGAGGAGGGTTAGAGGAGGAGGGTCAGGAGGAGGAGGAGGATCAGGAAGAAGAGGAGGGTCAGGAGGAAGAGGAGGGCCAGGAGGAGGAGGAGGGTCAGGAGGAGCAGGAGGGTCAGGAGGAGGAGGAGGGTCAGGAAGAAGAGGAGGGTCAGGAGGAGGAGGAGGGTAAGGAAGAAGAGGAGGGTCAGGAGGAAGAGGAGGGTCAGGAGGAGGAGGGTCAGGAAGAGGAGGAGGGTTAGGAGGAGGAGGGTTAGGAGGAGGAGAGTTAGGAGGAGGAGGGTTAGGAGGAAGAGGAGGGCCAGGAGGAGGAGGAGGGTCAGGAGCAGGAGGAGGGTCAGGAGGAGGGGGAGGAGGGTTAGGAAGAGGAGGTCAGGAGGAGGAGGGTCAGGAGGAAGAGGGTTAGGAGGAAAAGGAGGATCAGGAGGAGGAGGAGGGTCAGGAGCAGGAGGAGGAGGAAGGTTAGGAAGAGGAGGGCCAGGAGGAGGAGGAGGGTAAGGAAGAAGAGGAGGGTCAGGAGGAAGAGGAGGGCCAGGAGGAGGAGGGTAAGGAAGAAGAGGAGGGTCAGGAGGAGGAGGAGGGTCAGGAAGAAGAGGAGGGTCAGGAGGAGGAGGAGGGTCAGGAGGAGGAGGAGGGTAAGGAAGAAGAGGAGGGTCAGGAGGAAGAGGAGGGTCAGGAGGAGGAGGAGGGTCAGGAAGAGGAGGAGGGTTAGGAGGAGGAGGGTTAGGAGGAGGAGAGTTAGGAGGAGGAGGGTTAGGAGGAAGAGGAGGGCCAGGAGGAGGAGGAGGGTCAGGAGCAGGAGGAGGGTCAGGAGGAGGGGGAGGAGGGTTAGGAAGAGGAGGTCAGGAGGAGGAGGGTCAGGAGGAAGAGGGTTAGGAGGAAAAGGAGGATCAGGAGGAGGAGGAGGGTCAGGAGCAGGAGGAGGAGGAAGGTTAGGAAGAGGAGGGCCAGGAGGAGGAGGAGGGTAAGGAAGAAGAGGAGGGTCAGGAGGAAGAGGAGGGCCAGGAGGAGGAGGGTAAGGAAGAAGAGGAGGGTCAGGAGGAGGAGGAGGGTAAGGAAGAAGAGGAGGGTCAGGAGGAAGAGGAGGGTCAGGAGGAAGAGGAGGGTCAGGAGGAGGAGGGTCAGGAAGAGGAGGAGGGTCAGGAGCAGGAGGAGGGTAAGGAAGAAGAGGAGGGTCAGGAGGAAGAGGAGGGCCAGGAGGAGGAGGGTCAGGAAGAGGAGGAGGGTCAGGAGCAGGAGGAGGGTCAGGAAGAGGAGGAGGGTTAGGAGGAGGAGGGTTAGGAGGAGGAGAGTTAGGAGGAGGAGGGTTAGGAGGAAGAGGAGGATCAGGAGGAGGAGGGTCAGGAGCAGGAGGAGGAGGAAGGTTAGGAAGAGGAGGGTCAGGAAGAGGAGGGTTAGGAGAAGGGGATGTTATCTTTCAGAATGCAGACCCTCACTTAGGCGCTGTGCCATAGGATGTTACCCCTAAATCCCCACACTCAGCTGTGCCTGGAGCCATCCGACATCTATAGACCCAGTGTAATAATACCAATGACAACCATGAAGTTAAATAAATACCACGAGACCCTAGATGAAAAAGTAGGAAGTTTTTGTACCAGTGTTTCTGAACTAAGATAAACCAAATAGTTCTAATCTGCTCAGGGCCCTGAAAATGGAGGATATCTACCCAGTCCTTGTCCCTTTATTCTTCCCACTTTTCCATGCTCCCCCACCCTTCTAGCTTTGATAATGTCTCAAAATGGGTGTTTAAGGTCCAAGTTTGTTTTAAAATAACCCAACAAGCTGACAGACGGAGCTCATGTTATTCTGCAGCTTGCACTGGAGTCCACAGATGGGAAATTGCTGTCAGTTAAAGGGTGGTGCTATTACCATGCCCAATTTCTGAGAGTCGTTAGAAAAAAAATCCCCAAAGTTAATTAGCATTCTCAACAGGCACTAGTGCTGTACTGCAGTCGATCGTCTACAGACACAGACATAAGTGTGGCCTCCAACTCACAACTACGCTCTATCCTCTGAAACATGGAGGCTAGGAAGGGTCTCACTCTAAAGAAAGGGCTTTTATAAATGGCTGATCTATATCTTTAAACACCATGAACTAGGAATTTTGTTCTAGAATCAACTATAATGGTGTCAAAAATAGGAGTGATTTCATCTTACCTCTCCAATCTGCTTAATCCACAAATCTCTCCCGAGAAACTCCTGATGTAAGACTACGGGTGCCGAGTTTAGGTTAAAAGTCTTAGAGTCACTGGCCTTGTCTTTAATAAAAGGCTGGAGGTCAGAATTTATCTGGAAGGAGAGGTAGAGGAGTTATGAGTATGACGTACCCATCAGGAGTACCAGTTACATAGTGTTTCCATGCACTTTGCTGGGATTTAATAAGCACACGCACATTCTGGATGACTTAGCAACATCTTTCCATCTCCAGCCCCTTCTCCTTTAACTTCAAGTTAAATGTAGAAATAATAAAGAAATAATAAATACACTAGTTTATAGGGAAACCCAAGTTTTAACAAAACATGAAAAATCTCATCTGGAAATTACAAACACACACACACACACACACACACACACACAGAGAGAGAGAGAGAGAGAGAGAGAGAGGGGGGGGGAGACAGAGAAAGAGAGAGAGACAGAAAGAGACACACACAGAGAGATACACACATATAAACACACATACACACAGAGACATACATATATAGACACACACATACATAGACACATATACACATAAACACATACATGTTGTACAGGCTGGTTTTGTGTGTCAACTTGACACAAGTTGGAGTTATCACACAGAAAGGAGCCTCAGCTGAGGAAAGGCCTCCATGAGACCCAGCTGTAAGGCATTTTCTCAATTAGTGATCAAGGTGGGAGGACCCAGCCCATTGTGGGTGGTGCCGTCCCTGGGCTGGTGGTCTTAGGTTCTATAAGAGAGCAAGCTGAGCAAGCCAGGGGAAGCAAGCCAGTAAGAAACATCCCTCCATGGCCTCTGCATCAGCTCCTGCTTCCTGACCTGCTTGAGTCCCAGTCCTGACTTCCTTTGGTGATGGACAGCAATGTGGAAGTGTAAGCTGAATAAACCCTTTCCTCCCCAGCTTGCTTCTTGGTCATGATGCTTGTGCAGGAATAGAAACCCCAACTAAGACATGTGTTATACATATTAAGACACATCTGTGTATATAGAAGTATACACAAGTACACACGAACATGTATGCATTCCTGTCTTTATGACTTAAATAACATCTGAAAGTAAGTAACTGAATTTCTTTGAGACAGAGTTTTTCTATTACGTAGCTCTGGATGTCCTAGGAAACTGAGAATTTGAAGTTAAATCAAGGCGGCCACGAAGCTGCTGGCTTGTGATGTGTCTGGTGATGTTCACCTTTCACACTGAAGAGAACAAGTTACTAATGTCTTCCTCCTTCGTTACCGTCGTCCTCCTTCCGAGCCTCTCCTACTCTCCGGAGTCTTCTCACTTTCTCTTAATAAATCTATGCTCCAGCTTTGATTAAAAATATTAAGTCATGAATTAAAATTGAAGCTTTCAACTTTATACCGTACGCCTTCAAATTTTATTAACTTTCCAATATTTGTTTAACATAGGATTTACAAGGGAACTGTAACAAAAATAAAAAAGTAGTCTGCCATTCTGCGAGGGTGATATCACCTGCTATTTAATCATTTGGGGGAATTATTTCAAGAATTCTTTCAGGTGGTGAGAAACGTAAACATCAAAACTGTATAGCGTCTGCCGATCGTGTTGCTTATTTAACGATCACTGTCTCCGATTAATGCTTTTCTCTCTCTCAATAAACAGTTTTCGAGCTATGAAAGCGGCTTATGAAGTACTAACGGTTCTCCGTGTTCAGGATGCGGATGACAGGGAGTGACACACCTTGTGGCTCATGGCCATGTGCTTTCCGTATTGAAACGCCATGTCTTGGACCGCAGCGTCATGCTTCGCTAACTCCATGGCGGCCTTGCAGCTCTTCGCTAGCAAGGCACAGTGGGATAGGAAAGTCTGCTCCTTCCAGGTCGATATTCTGATGTCATCTGGGATAGGATTTCCCTGAAAATGTAAAAAAAAAAAAAAAAAAAAAAAGGCCAAGATGAAAAGGCTTTAGGATTAATTTCTCTGTGTTTTTGAAGGATAAAAGCATTAAAAACTGGTCAGGTCTGGTTTACAGGTGCAATCTCAGTAATGAGAGGCTGAGGCAGGAGGACTACACATTCCAGGCTGGCCAGGGCTACAATGAATGACTGAATGAACAAATGGACGACATGGATCTGGGTGGATGCATCAGCACCAAAGATGGCGGCGTGTTTCATTAACACTATGTATTAATGAAATCTTTTCGTCATCTTTTGCTATTTCTCTTCTCGGTTTTCCTCTGTCCTTCCTCGCTTGGTTAGAACAATGAAGATAATTGTTTCTTAATGCTTCTCCTTTGCTCACACACTCTCTGAATTCTAAAACCTGACAACCTTTCCTTTTATGGTAATAAAAGCAATGGCTTTTTGGCCCAACTCTTACCCAAAATATCTCCTAGGTGACCTGCACTTCAGGTACACAGGATACACCTTAGTTCTTGAATTATATACAATTTTACATATGTGATAATTTTGAAATATTATCCTCTTCAGAGGTATTTTTCTCCGTACTCTCTATTCATTAAACTGAGTATCCCCAGTATAAATATTTTGAATAATATTCTTTTTTTTTCTTTTTTCTTTTTTTCGGAGCTGGGGACCGAACCCAGGGCCTTCCGCTTGCTAGGCAAGCGCTCTACCACTGAGCTAAATCCCCAACCCCTTGAATAATATTCTTGAATATTCCCACAGGTGCTCTCTTCTTTTGAAAATCATCACCTAGTTGCAGTTGGCACAGTGCTCATTCTCTCTGAATTATGTGGGTGGTTACATGTGCTTCTCTGACAGTTGGCCCTAGGTCCTACTCACTCACATGTCCTTTAATCATCTCAGCAGCACTCAATTTTAAATGACTTTTGGTTAAGTGAATATAATGCTGTTTATCAGTTCAATTTATTATGAGTTATTGTTAATTTTAATTTTAAGCTAATGAGTACAATACAATTAGTATGAACTACTGATACATGGTATCCCAGGGATGAACCTCAAAACGGGATGCTGATGGAAGAGAAATGACCCGTGTTGCTCATGTAGAAGACCCTTGCTCAATGCCTGGCACCCACACGGCTTCTCAGAGATATCTGGAACTTCAGTTCCAGGGAGCCTTGATGTACCCAGTACACAGCAGTGCTCATGCATACATGTAACCTGATGCACCAGGTACACATGCAGTGCTCATGCATACATGTAATCTAATGCACCAGGTACACGTGCAGTGCGCATGCATACATGTAACCTGATGCACCAGGTACACATGCAGTGAACAGGCATACATGTAACCTGATACACCAGGTACACATGCAGTGAGCATGCATACATGTAACCTGATGCACCAGGGACACATGCAGTGAACATGCATACATGTAACCTGATGCATCAGGAACACAGTAGTGAACATGCATATATGTAACCTGATGCACCAGGAACACAGTAGTGAACATGCATACATGTAATCTGATGCACCAGGGACACATGCAGTGAACATGCATACATGTAACCTGATGCACCAGGTACACATGCAGTGCTCATGCATACATGTAATCTAATGCACCAGGTACACGTGCAGTGCGCATGCATACATGTAACCTGATGCACCAGGTACACATGCAGTGAACAGGCATACATGTAACCTGATACACCAGGTACACATGCAGTGAGCATGCATACATGTAACCTGATGCACCAGGGACACATGCAGTGAACATGCATACATGTAACCTGATGCATCAGGAACACAGTAGTGAACATGCATACATGTAACCTGATGCACCAGGAACACAGTAGTGAACATGCATACATGTAATCTGATGCACCAGGGACACATGCAGTGAACATGCATACATGTAACCTGATGCACCAGGTACACATGCAGTGAACATGCATACATGTAACCTGATGCACCAGGTACACATGCAATGAACATGCATACATGAAACCTGATGCACCAGGAACACAGTAGTGCACATCCATACATGAAACCTGATGCACCAGGGACACATGCAGTGAACATGCATACATGTAACCTGATGCACCAGGGACACATGCAGTGAACATGCATACATGTAACCTGATGCACCAGGGACACATGCAGTGAACATGCATACATGTAACCTGATGCACCAGGAACACAGTAGTGAACATACATACATGTAACCTGATGCACCAGGAACACAGTAGTGAACATGCATACATGTAACCTGATGCACCAGGGACACATGCAGTGAACATGCATACATGTAACCTGATGCACCAGGGACACATGCAGTGAACATGCATACATGTAACCTGATGCACCAGGGACACATGCAGTGAACATGCATACATGTAACCTGATGCACCAGGAACACAGTAGTGCACATGCATACATGTAATCTGATGCACCAGGGACACATGCAGTTCATGTGCATACACATAGCCTCACACATTTAATAACTAAAAAATTTATGACTCTTGATTAACGTTCGGGTGTTTGTGTAACACACTCATTTATGCATCATGGACCAGATCTCTGCAAACCAATTTCCATACAAAGATCTATAAACTGCTTGTCTGCAAGAAGCTTGTGGTCCAGGGATAGAAAACATCATCATCAACAACAATAACAACAACAAACACAAAACCAGAAACATGCAGACAGAGTTTTCAACATACAGCAGATGTGGCTATTATAACAGTTTTCTTAGCACTTTAAAATTCTACATTAATTTTAATTGTGTACTACTGCATATGTGTATATGTAACTGTGTGTGTGTAAAAGGCTAATTGCAAGACCTGAAACCACCAAAGGTTTAGCTCTGCTCATTATGTATTTCTTACTGGGATTTACACTCCTTATTATTCATCATTTTTACATTTTTAAATTATTCATGGAGCAGACAATCTCTGAAAAAGATTATTCAGATAACCAGAAACAATTAATTTATGGTCCCCTGAAATCTACTGCCATCACTTAATTGGACCATAAGTTAATAACTCTGCTCCTGAGTTAATCAGAAATGTTATTCCCTGAACATCAAGTTATTACTTAGCATGAACTTGGTTATTAAGGAAGCAAAATCCTTCTATTCATTCTACCAGAGTGTTGTGTGTGTACTAAGAAACATGCTCTTGGAAATCTAATGTATAATTTTAAAATGCCAAGGAAACTAGTTTGATGGCTACATCTAGATCAGTCTCTTTAAATATGAGATACACAAAATGGGTGCAGGGTCAGCAAAAGAGATTTAGACACTCACAGTGTCCTAGTATCTGCAGGTTTAGATAGATTTTAAGGATATTCTTTGAGGATTTTTCACATGAAGTCCATCCATCCACCCACCTATGCATATCTAGTATGTATGTATGTATGTATGTATGTATGTATGTATGTATGTATCTATCTATCTATCTATCTATCTATCTATCTATCTATCTATCTATCTATCTATCTATCTGTTGAGGCAGGGTTTCATGTAGGCTAGATTGTACCTCAAATTCTTACATTCAAGGATGACTTTAAACTCTTGATCTTTGTTTAAAGATTTAACTTATTCTATATGAGCATACTGTAGCTGTCTTCAGACACACAGGAAGAGGGCATCAGATTCCATTACAGATGGTTGTGAGTCACCATGTGGTTGCTGGGATTTGAACTCAGGACCTCTGGAAGAGCAGTCTTAACTGCTGAGCCATCTCCCCAGCGCCAACTCTTGATCTTCTTATGCCTACCCCAAGTGCTGGGATGTGGATGTCTGTCACCGTACTCAGCTATAGAAAGTTTTCTTTTTTCTTTGTGGGGCTGAGGCTTGAACCGAGGACCCCCAGCATGCCGGGCAAGTACGCCATCACTGAGTTACAGCCTCAGCTGTGTGTGTATTTTTTAAGACAAGGTCTCATCATGCAGTCTAGGGTGGCCTTGAGATTGTTATTCTCTTCAACATCCCGATCACATCTGGACGACAATGCCCAGCCCTACGTGAAAGCTATCTGTATAATTAATTGTGTGTGTGCTGGTTTGAGCTGGCCTAGAACTCACGGAGGACTGTCTGCCTCTACCTCCCAACGCTAGGATTAAAGGGTGCACCGCCATGTCTGGCTCTAACTCAAGTTCTTACCGAAGATTTATTCTAAGATGATACTCAGTGAGTACTTAATTTGGTGGGATTTCCTTATTTTAGGAAGGGTATTCTGTCACTGTACATGTGGACAACAGTCAGACCGAGGAATCTTAGTTTAGACTACTGTCACCCTGCTCTCTCTAGCTCGTGATTGATTTGGCTTGGGTAAGGCGGGTTGAAGTTATGGAGGGCACGCTGATGTTGTGTTGCCTGAGACAGCAGCACTGGTGGTTCAACGAGCTTGGACATCAAGGGCGGTATGGCTGCGGGCACTGATGTGTAAGGAAGAACCTGCTTTGTGTCCGTGAGATGCACACTCTGAGTTGCTTTGCTCATGTGGTGAAATATTTCTTCCTATTTATGGGAGACCAAAGTGCATTTGTCACCATGGCTGTGAGGGCCTCTAGTTTAGGTCCACGGTCACTGAACACGTACAAACTAAGTGGGCCGGGGAGTTGCCGAATCTGTTGGACTAAACTATTTTCTTTCTCATGATCAGAAGAGTTTTGAAGACTCAGGATCTGACCATCTGTAGAGCTGAAACAATGTTTTTAAAGTATACGAAGGCCGGAGATGTGTTCAGCTTGGAGCACAGGAATGAGTACGTGGATCTCCAACCGTACCCTTCTCCACCCACTCTGTGCACAGACACTTCGGCTTCAGGCTGCCTATTTTAGATTCATATTCTGGGTCATTGTTTTTATAAACGAGACCTAAATATGGGTTAAATAAGTGACTAGATTCCCTTAACATACATCTTAATGCTTAAATTACTTCCTTTGAAGTTTTTGAGACGGGCTCTCACGCAATGCACTCCGTAGCAGAGGCTGGCCCTGAGCGCCTGAGTTCTGGGCTTACAGGTGTGGCTGCCATGCCTGGCTCTCCTTAATTACTTTCTGATGTTAAATTAGAGCCACAGGTATGAGAGTACAGAGCCGGAGGGATGGTTCAGCCATTAAGAGTGCACACTGCTCTTGTGAGGACTCCAGCACCCAGGGCAGGAGCCCACGACTGCTTGTCACTCCAGCTCTGGGGATCTGATGCCTTCTGGAATCTGTAGACACTGTACTCATGTGTACTCTGTCACATACAAAAAAATTAAAAATAAAAATAAAATCTTAAAGATAAAAGTGAGGCACATATAGGAGAACTCACCAGCTCTCTGCAGTTCAGAGTGAGGAGGAAGCAAGGAGACGAAGGGGTCTGATTCGTCCTGCTGGCTAAAGATGTGATGATGACATCTGTGTATTACGTAACCTGTCACTTCCCACCCGGAGTTTCAGGTATCATAATTCTTACTTAACAGGTAAGGGAGTTCCAAGAATGTATTTTGAACAAGACCAGGCAAAAAGTAAGTGGTAGAGATCATCCTCAGATGATAGCAATTGGATTCTGTTATGTTTAATATATAGACATATAGGCTATGCTTCATATATTTAATTTGAAAATTTTTATGTGTATGAATGTTTTGCTTGCATGTATGCCTGTGCACTACATACACACTTAGTCCCTACTGAGGCTAGAAGAAGGTATCAGATTCCCTGGAACTGGAGTTACAAACAGTTCTGAGCCATTATGTGGGTGCTGGGAATTGAACCAGGGTCTTTGGAAGAGTGTCAAGTGTTCATATTCACTGAGCTGTCTCTCCAGCTCCCTTATTATCTTTCTAGGATAAAAAGAAGGTTGTGCGTAAGAGTGAATGATGCATGCCATTCTGTCTGTCTGTCTGTCTGTCTGTCTGTCTGCCTGCCTGCCTGCATCTATCTATCTATCTATCTATCTATCTATCTATCTATCTATCTATCTATCTATCTGCATTTAACCCCCTATATTAAGCCTAGTAGTAATACCCCTTGAAGAGAAGCATTACAGAGATCTTGTAGTGAGCCCCTCCTCAGGAATCCTGAGGCAATGTGAAGGGGAAAGGAAGGTGTGTTAATAGTCTTATCTCATAGGATACGATAGTTTGTTTTGAATTCTATCCTGGCTACACAGGACCTAGTAAAGTAGGCATCCGGAGGCTTCACATCCATATAAACCATAGAAAAAAGCAGCTGGGAAGATGTGAAAATGTTTATTATTAAAACATTTCAGAAGTGTTTCTCGGGGCTGGGGGGATGGCTCAGTGGGTAAAGTGCTTGCTGTGCAAGTGTGAGGACCTGGGTTTGGATCTCTGGCATCCGTGTAAAAGCCAGCATGCACCTGTGTAAGCCAGCGTGCATCTGTAGCTCTGGCTGCTGGGTGGCAATGAAGGGCGGAGATGGGCAGGTCCTGGGAGCTCGTTGCTCAGCTCTAGCTGAGGCAGCAAGCTCTGGATTCCTTGAGAGACCCTGCCTCAAAAGGAGCCAAAGTTTCTCTCTGATTTGATGCAACGCTGAAAACTCATACATGCTCTTGAGCCTGCTCCATCCAGGGATTCCTGGCAGGAGGCTTTAGTTCCTCGCCGCACGGCCTCACAAGGCTGCCCAGAGCTTCCTCTGCCTTTACCTTGGGCCTCCCATCCTGGAAAGGCGAGCACAGGGACCGCTAGGGGTGGGCTCACTGACAATCCTGGAGGCTGGCGATCATAGAGTCCATGTTTAGATGTGTGGGTTGAGCACTCTAGACATTTCAGTGTCTTAAAACATTCTGCCAAAGTGCTTTCCAGAGAGAAGCTTCTGGGTCCTACACAGACCAGACAAGTTTGAGAATGTCTTGCCGCTGAGCAGAATTATTGTTTTCATTGTTAAAAGTAAAAAGCGAGACATCAGTGCAACCTAAGACGTCATCTGCTGATCAGCCAGATGTCTGTCTGTCTTCCCACTGCACCTTGACCCACATAAAAACGTTTAGCTTAGGCCAGGGTGAGGGGGCAGGGACAGAGCAAGTGTGGCCTATCCGCCGCTGACCATGGGAGTGAGAGCACGGGTAAGACGCTCGCTCAAATGACTACTATAACAGGAACGCCTGTGTCCTCTCAGACGTACACACCGAAGCTGTACTCCTGAGCACGGCTATCTCTTCGGCAAAATGGAAGTAGGATTACACGAGGTAAGGAGCAGGTGCCCTAGCCTCGTATCAATCATTACCCGACATCAAAGGACTCTAGTGCTGTCTTTCTCCGCTATGGGAGGACACAGCTAGACAGGGATGTCTCAGGCAAGGGACGGAGCCCTCAGGAGATTGAACTGCTTGCAAGTTTGGCTGCGCGGCCTCCAGACTGGGATAAAATAAAGGTTGGCTGAGCATGGCAGGCCCAGGAGCTTGGCCTGAAACCTACAGGAAAGCCGGTTGACTACACTAACACGCATATTTATACGCTTCTTCCCACACCCTTCAACACGGTCTTAAAAACCAGAATGCTAACGTAATACCTTAAAAGGTTTTTTTGTTTGTTTTTGTTGTTGTTTTATTTTTAAATATCTACATTGGGTTATCTACTCCATTCCACCTCAAAATTAGGTGCTCAAAACCAGGAGCCCAGGCATCACTCGCCACCATGGCAACACAGTTCCACTGTCACCCCAGGCTGCGGTGTCCCTATGCATACACTGCGTACCCCTTATAAAGCTCTCGCCTTCATGGCCTGCTCTCTTTCCACCCCGGCTCAGAGGCAGCCTCTTGTATATTTCCCCACCCCGATAATCTCTCATGTGACATACATAATTACATACATACATACATACACACACACATACATACATACATACACACATACATACATACACACACATTGTGTGTATGTGTGTGTGCATGCACATTTAGGACTGGGTGAATTTTTCTCCATGTCTTTATACCTTATTATTTATAAAAACTATTTTGGGGTGCTGGAGAGAGATCATTCCTCTGCTTTTCCAGAGGACTTGAGTTGCCCTGAAACCTAGCACCCGCATTGGGTGGCACATACCGCCTGTAACTCCAGCTGTAGGGGCTCTGCCACCTCTAGGCTCTATGAGTATCAGTACTCAACTGCACAGGCCTTCATACAGATAGGCAGAGGGAAAGATGCACGCGTGCGCGCGCGCGCACACACACACACACACGCACACGCTCAGGGATCTGCCTGCCTCTGCCCCCTGAGGGCTGGGGTTAAAGAAGCCCAGCACTGCCCTTGGCTCTGTGCTCACCACGCTGCGACACCTGGCTTGTGTATGGTTGCTGGAGGGACTCTGGTCCTCACGCATGTGCAGCAAACACTTCCTGCTGAGCTATCTCCCTGGCCAGTACTTTGCTTTTTAAATGTGGTCCTGGATATCTAGTGACTTGTTTTATTTTTTAATTGTGTGATTTGTGCGTGTACTGTCTGACAAGAACAAGCCCTTTTCAATTACTCTCATTTGTCTTCAAATTGGAATACATTCAATAGCTAACAATTAATTTGAAACTGTTTCTCCTTGGAAAAAAGGATGCTCGAAAAATTATAGGTGTCACTGTCATCCGCGCCATGGGACTCCTCAAAGTCTTGGACTTGTGATATGGGCTTGAGCAGATGCCCAGCCAACAATAAACCCGAGACGACACAGTTTATCAGCTCATTCGTGCATGCCCTGGGTATCAGACGAGGGACAAGTTGTGAGTAATGGGCCAATGACCGATACCCTAGAGTATCTTACTTTTCACTGCTTCACGTTTAAAGCTCCTAAACTATGCATTTTCCTTTAAATAGACGTAAAAACATTTGTTTTCAAGCCCTTGCACATCTAGTGCCTTCCACACAACACGTGCTCGAAATCATGCGACATGAGTAAGTCAGTCTGATGTCCTAGTCAGTGTCCAGTGACAACTCCTGACAGACAGATCTTCAACAGCCCCTCACCACCCACGGGTGCAGGTGGCTCTCCAGATTGTTCTCTGTCTTTTTATGTTCGCTCAAGTTCTCTGACTTGGCTGGGGGCCGGCCCTAGGCTCCAGGGAGATGGCGGTCTGGTTTTGAGCCCCACCCAGAGCTGGGGATTCCGACCTCACTCAGATTCCACAGATGCTAGGGATTTAGGCCCAGGTCCTCAGGCTGGTTTGAGGGACATTTTACTGAGTGGGCCGTCTTCCCAGCCTCTGACTTCCTTCTGAGTCAGTTCTGCTACCTCTAAGATTGAGTTTGGAAATAGCAAAATTACCTCCTCCAAGAGCCCCCTCCCTTACTTCAGTTCTCTCCCCTCCCCTCCCCTCCGCTCTTCTAAGTTCCTTCTTTTTCTTCCTTTAAGAAGGCAGGTCTCAAACTCTTGATGAGCCCTGGAATTACGGGAGGGCATCACCATGCCCGGTTATGGAAAGCCCTCCGAAACGTGGTGAATTACTAACGGGTTGTCCTCTCTCTTCTTGCACACACAGCCTCTCTGCACGTGTGACTTGCATGCTTTATAGATGTACTGCTGTGCATGGTTCCATGTGCATACGTCTCTTCTGAGTTCTGCACACTATCAGATCTCAGGGCAGGTCTGGCTTGGATGTCCAGGAGTACTCAGTATATATTTTTGCCATAAGCAGAGATTCAGTATATTTACTAATAGGCATTTTATCAATAGTGCCCAATTTAGCTCCGCTTTGAAGAAGTAAATAAGGCAAAACAGAAGGAAACAACACAACATTGTGCTGGTTCAGTTCATGGCAAATAGACCCAAGCCAGAATCATTTTTGAAGAGGGAAACCAACTGAGAAAAAAACATCCCCACCAGACTGGCCTGTGGTGCATTTTTGGTGATGTGGGAGGGCCCAGCTCACTGTGGGTGGGGCCATCCCTGGGCTGCTGGTCCTGGGTTCTATAAGAAAGCAGGCCGAGCAAGCCGGAAGGAGCAAACCAGAAAGCAGCCATCTTCCACGGCCTCAGCACCAGCTCCGGCCTCCAGGTTCCCGTCCAGGTAAGACAGACGGCCCTGATACAATATCATTCAGAATAGACTATAAGCTGTAAGCTGAAATAAACCCTTTCCTCCCCAAGTTGTTTTTGATCATAGTGTTTTATCATTGTAATTAATAGAAACTCGAACTTAAGAGAAACATTTAATTTGTTTTAATTTGGCTACTAATAACCACACAGCAGAGGCTGTCTTGAAAATCTCCTCTGTCAAAGATGCTAATAAACCCAAACTCTTCAATCCAGCCCCAGGCAGATTATATGGACAGAAAGCAGCCACATTACTTGCCGAAATGTCACAAGAGTGGACTCCAGGCCACTTATTACTATTCTTCTCGGAACTCTCTTGAGCCAGGCCATCATACTGTACACTGCTGATCCTCCTGTCTCTACCTCCTACGTGCTAGGTTGCCGGCATGTGCTAATGTGAGCAGTTAAAGCGAACACCTATATAGACTCTGATACACCTTTCTCTTAGCAACTGACAGAACGAGCAAAATGAGGATAGCAACAAATCCTGGCGACTTAATGACATTCTCAACCAAAATGGCTGGGGAAGGACAGAGTGCATGTTTCCTTTATCGTGGAACATTTATCCAGATACATTGTATCTAGGCCATAAACAAACCCACAATAAACTTAAAATAGCTCAAATTGGGCTGCAGAGATGGCCTGATGGCTCAGTGGTTAAGAGCACTGGCTGTTCTTCCAGAGGGCCTGGGTTTGATTCCCCAGCACCACATGGCGGCTCCCAATGCCTGTAACTCTAGTTCTCGTGGATCTGACTCGCTGCTCTGGCCTCCATGGGCACCGGGAATGCACACGCTGAACCCTCCAGATGAAGGGAAAGCATCCCGACACATAAAGTAAGATTAAATTTAAAAAGAACTCAAAAAAGAACTATAAAATGTTTTCTTATCACAACGGCATTATAAAGTGATAACAAAAAGACACCTGGAAAACCCTCCAAATATTTGAGAACAAAATAACAGATTTCTTACTCATAAATCAGAGAAAAAATAAAAACATTCACTGGCAAGTATTTGGTGTGTATGAAATGAAGGGGACCATAACGGGATTTTGGGAAGCCACTAAAAGAGCACAGAGAAGGAGACTGACCCAACTAGAATGCTTGGCTTAAGTCCCGAAAAAGAAATCGAATTTCTAACTTGATAGCCAGAAAGAGGGAGTATTAGTATTAGGAATGAAAGGGGACATCATGACAAATTTGGTGCCAGTCAATCTGCCACCTTGTGTGAAATAACGTTTTCCTGTGGGACACAAACCGACTGCCACGCTCACTTGAAGGACACAGTTTAAACACTTAGTCAGTCGTAGGGCCACTGACCCTGCAGTCATAAACAAGCACCCCTTCCCACAGAGGCTCACACAGCTTCACTGTGAGGACAGTCTCACTGCCGCCTTGACACCTACGCCAGACAAACACCAATGTCTTCATTAAACAGAGATGTTCGTATTAACAAAGCCTTAGCATTGCAAAGCCAACAACTTATAAAGAAGGGACGGCATTAGCTTCAAGTAGATTTAGTCTAGGGCTGCACGGTCTCATGTTTTAAAAATCAATTAATTTGCTGTATTTATAGATTATAAATCAATCTAAAAGAGACTATTCATCAGGCCATAATTCCATCTTTAGTATAGCAACCACCCCCACAAAAAATCAAACCAAACCAAACCAAACAAAAACCAAAACCAAAAAACAACAAAAAGGAAACAAATAAAAAATCTAACAAAAAAAAAACATTACGAAATAATGGCCATTTAAATAGCTGGAGAAAGCAGAAATCATGCATGCGGACATGCATGCCCAACATTAATTTCATACTTTTTGAAGGTATACTCTTGCTATATAGCCCATGCTGGTCTCAATGTTTTGATCCTCTTTTGTGTGCTACTACACCTGTCTTAAAACCCAATGCTAACTCCTGATAAAATTCCCAGGAAGGCAGGGACCTCTTTACTCTGAAGGGACTCTAAGCAAAAGTCAGGCTGTAAGGTAGTTCACTCACTCGCCTTTAATCTCAGCACTCCTGTGGCAAGACCTGCAAGCTTGCACGTCACCGACCTCCACAGAGGCAAAAGAAATATGAGTGCCTGCATACATAAACAAACACAACACACATACATACACACGCATGTACAACACACACACACACACACACACACACACACACACACACACACACACACACACCACCTGTTGGTATCTTTATGCCTCCAATAGTTTTAAATAAAGGAGCAAGGTAATTCTCTCATCCCTGGGGGCAACCAGGCCTTGGGGGTCAGTATTTAGCATTATAACACATAGCAGAAGGCCAAGCCACAACAATTACCTAGTACAACAAGCCAGAAAAAGAACCAAAAAAGCATTTACTTTGAAAAGAAGGAAATGTTCTTTAGTCACGAATGCCAAATGACTAGGGTTCCACAGAACCTTTAAGTCAAAGGCGGTTACGACAAATGAACGGATAAGATTGGAGGATAAAACAACAGGAGTAACAGATAACAAGTACCCTCCAGTACCAACAGCTCGGTTACTCTGGGGAGAGGTGGGAGGCCTGTAAGGGAATTAGAGCATCGCTAAGGATATTAATAGGGACTAAACACGAAAGGACTCAAGGTGCTCTGCACTGTTACTTACCAGGGAAACAGCAGCTACACCACAATGAGCGAAAACTGCAAGATGGGCCAGAATTTCCTTTTAGAGTGGCTAAACTATCAAATACGGATCCCATAGAGTTTTAACAAGGCACGGGACAACCAGCATTCTTGTGCCCAGCTGACGGGTGGAAAGTGGGACGATGGGATGGCCCGGCAGGTGGAAGCATGTCTCAGGCAGGGCTCCCACTGCTGTGATGAGACACCACGACCTTTTCATTTCATAAACACTGCTTCATTTACACTCTCAGGCAAAGGCCTTCACTGAGGGAGGTCAGGGCAGGAACCTGGAGACAGGAGCTGACGCAGAGACCATGGAGGGGTGCTGCTTACTGGCTTGCTCCCCATGGCTTGCTCAGCCTGCTTTCCTACAGCACCTAGGGCCACCAGCCTAGGGGAGGGCCCTCCCCCATTGATCATCAATCAGATGGCCACGCCACAGGCCCATCTGGTGGAAATGTTTCCTTAACTCAAGTTTTCTCTTCTGCAATGACTCTAGTCTGGCCAAGCTGATGGCTGCTAGCCAGCACAGAGCGCGGTATACTGTATGACACATGAAGCCCACTGCTAGTTTCTACACAAGAGAAAATAAATAGCAACATGGTTATTCCTAGGAAACCCAAGAGAAATGAAAGTACATTTTTTTCTGTAGACTTCACACATGAATGCTTACTGTAGCTTCATCTGGAATATGTTAGCATCGAAAACATCTCAAATTTCCCCCAATAGGTGGATCACAGACTGTCAGATGCTTACAACTGAATATCATTTAGCAGAAGTGAACTGTTCAGATTTGTAGTATGGATACATTTCAACATAACTGTTCAAAGACCCCAGTCAGATGGTCTATATTTCTAGATCCATTTATATAAAGTTCTACAAAAATGCAAACTAATATATAGTGATGATAGATTGTCTATGGTTCTGGCAGAAGGTACAGGATAGAGGAATCCAAAAAGAAGAACCCATTGGGGATGACGTATGCTTATCAATTTAATATTGACAGTTTCTTTGGTCCTTGCATATGTCTAGCCATCAGATAGTACACTTTAAATATTGTTTATTGTATATTAATAGTCCTCCCCCAAAAGATGACAAAAACCTTCCATTATAATCACTCTGGGGCTTTCTAAATAATTAATTTAGCAACAGGTGGCTGGGGCTACTACTGGTATGCAGGATATTGTTTTACTAGAAACACACAGGTACTTACATTCTTGTAGGCAGAGATGTAAAGTTGGTAACAATGACAAGAAAAAGAAAACAAACAACCAACCCTCACCAGATGGTAACACTTTTGATTAAGATTAAAATAATTAAGTAGGACAGCTATTAAAATGCTTCTGACTGGGTATGGAGAAGTGGTTTCTGGAAAGGCGTGGCTGGCAGGGATGTGAATGCAGTGAGGGCAAGAGTCTGGACGTGGAGCAAACCCAGCAAGCAAGTCTCTTCCGTGGATCGCCCTCAGGACCTCTTTTGACTCTGACCACGTCACAATCCCCTCAAGTACCTGCCTTCAGTCTGTAAACACGCTTCAGTTCTACATCCAGCATGCAGATCTTCCACCCTTTCCACGAGCCATGCCTGCAGGCGGCCTTTTGGGTTTGTATTTGCTTGTTTTAAAGGCAGGTTCACACTGTGTAGCCCTGGCTGGCCCCTGCCTCTGGAGAGCTGGGACTCTAGGTATGAGCCCCAACGCTAGCTGCAGTTTACTCTCTAACCCTTTACTGTCACAGGAAGGAAGCCCTGATTGCCAATGCGTCCTTCTATGGCGTGGCTCCTCCTCCGAGTGCCTTCCCTTCTCTGATTCCCCACTAGAGGCCTTGTTTATGTTTCTCTCCTGTCATTTTCTCCACGTGGCATGCATACAGCGCCAAAGGCGGGTAGAGCGAGCGACTCAGCGAGCGGGCGAGCAGCTATGATTTCTGATAGACTCAATTGTCTTATTTTTGTACTCGACTTGAAAGCTAAGAGCCAGAGGGAGAGAAGTGCAAACATAAGGCAAAAGAAGAAGACTCATCTTGCCCCACAAGATCCATGCTTCATATGTAAAGCATTAACTGGGCTTGGAGACACCACTGGACCTCTGTGACTCAAACGATGCTAATTAACCAAGTCTCTCTCCAGAGTGCTAGATTAAGGTCTCATATTTTTGTGGTTTGGGGCCAAGCCAACATGAGCAGAGCCTGTATGAAGGCAAGGTAGCCGTGTCCGTTCCTCAGGACCAACTTGAGTTAGAGGCCTGCCTTTACAGAGGACTGTGGTTAGAACCCTAAGTTAGGTTAGATCAGAAACCAGTGACAAACAAACAGATATAATTTTAGAAAATGGGCATGTTAGCAACCCCAACCCACTAGCCCAATTTTAAGTTAAAAAAATTTTTCTTTGGTTCTTTTTTTCGGAGCTAATTTTTTTTTTATTTTAATTTTATACAGGTGTTTTGTCTGTACACCACATATGCAATGCCAGTGGAGACCAGAAGAGGGCGATCGATCCTCTGGGACAGGCATCACAGATGTTATGAACCTCCAAGTGCATACTGGGAATTGAACCTGAGTCATCTGAGGGGCAGTCCGGGTTCTGAACCACTGGGTGCTCTCCCCCCTCCCCGCCCCCTCATTCTAGTCCCTCAGGTCTGATGGTATTAGAAAGAGGCATAGGAGGGGTTGGGGATTTAGCTCAGCGGTAGAGCGCTTGCCTAGCATGAGCAAGACCCTGGGTTCGGTCCCCAGCTCCGGAGGAAAAAAAAGAGAGAGAGAGAGAGAGAGAGAGAGAGAGAGAGAGAGAGAGAGAGAGAGAGAGAGAGAGAGAGAGAGAGAGAGAGAAAAGAAAGAGGCATAGGGTCAAATCACAGTTTGATGGCCAGCTGTGGTAGCTCAGGGGAAGCAGAGATGGGTGGATCTTTGTGAGTTCAAGGCCAGCCTGGTTTACCTATCAAATATCAGGACAGCCAAGCTAAATAGTAAGACCTTGTTTCAAGAACATTTTATACACACGCATGCACGCACGCACAAAAGGACACAAAGGAAAAGCAGTAAAGGGAAGGCGTCTCAGCAGCTCGAGTCTAGAAGCCTTTCAATAGAGCAGCCCAGCAGAGCCACAGGGCAGGGTTGGCACCCCGACAGTAAGTGTGAGCTGGGCATGAAATGTGGTCGGAGTCCCTGGGAAACAGGTGCTCAGCATAAGCCTGCTGCAGAGGCAGTGAAGGCACTGTGGACTGGCTCTATCTCGGAGTGGGGTGAGCGCTCCTCAACTCCAGGGTCCCAATGGCAGCCTGAGCCCAACCTCACAAGCAGGTGTTGCTAAGGACAGAAAAGCATATCCTAATATTAATTAATTAGTGAATTAAAAAGTTTTGAGAACTTCATACATAAGTCCCGTATTTACACCATTTCCACCCCTCCCATGTCCTCCATGCAACTCTCCAATCCCTCTCAAATTCACGGCCTCGTCTCTAATTGGTATTGTTATGTTTACACTGTTAGATATAAAGAGCACATGTGCGTATGAGGTAGTCATGTTTTTGGTAGGGAGAACTGGGGTTGTGTGTGAGCTTCTGGAAATGTAACCAGGGTGTCAGCATGTTCTAGCAGGTTCTTCACTACACTTAGCCATTCGCTCTAGATTATCTTTCAATGCAAACTGAGATACAGCAGAATTATACTTTAAGAAGATGCTATTCTACTTAATAATACACACAAAACATAAAACTTGTGGAATGGTTCAGTACTTTGGAGAATCGTGATATAAAGAAACTATTAACTAGACAGTAAAATCATACTTGAAAACATCTTTAAAAGAAATTTCATTTTATTATTTTATGTAATAAATAGGTACTTTGCCTGCACAACTGTCTGTCTGCCTGCCTGCCTGTCTGCCTGTCTGTCTGTGTGCCTCGTGCTCTCTGAGGCCGAGAGAGGGCATCAGGCCTCCCGGGACTGGAGTGACAGGTGATTGTGAGCTGCCTCCCAGGCACTGGGAATCAACTGCTTTCTTCCCGGCTCTTTGCAGCTCTCCGCCTGTGTTTTAAGTGTTGAGACCACGCCTCATGGTGTGGCTTTGGTCGGCCTGGACCTTACAGTGTAGAGCAGGTTTCTCTTACACTCACGTCAATCCTCCTCTCTCCCCAGTGTTGAGATTGCAGGTCTCTACACCATGTGTGGCAGTATTTCCAGCTCTTTACTGACCATGTCGTTGCTTCACTGATGAGGAAATACGTGCTGGAGCAGTAGCATAGCATCTCTGTTGAAATGCTAACGTGCTTTGATGTGTGAAATCGAAGTCAACGTTAAAACAGATTATCAAGTACAGCGAGGACATGAGTACTCTGTATAAGCTGGGCTTACACTTGTAAAGCACTTGCCTCCCAAGCAGAAGGCCCTGGCTGCCACCCCAGCCTGACCCTCCCAGGGGTCAGGAATGCGTTTTGGCAGTATGTTATCTGCAACCCATGAACAGGTTCTAGTCTTGGCATTAACCGTAAAACCACACAGCACTATCGTTTAAAAGATCAAGTACATCTGAGTTTCCCTTTGTAGAGGAGTGGCCAGATTCATTCCTCTTTGTATTACTGATACATAAGATAAGGCTTACCCAAGCCCACTGACGATATTTAAATGATTGTACACAGCCGCTCGATTTAATCTATGAACAGTCGGGAACTTTGAGGAAGTGGTGTGAGAAGCAGAGACCATGTGTTCTAAGCAGCCTAGGCTGGCAATGCAAACATAGGGCAAATGGCCACCTCGAATGCTGCCTCTCTACTTACTTGGTTTAGTGGGTTTTGCTTCTCCGTTTCCTCCTCATTTCTCTTCAGATTCATTGCTTATTTGTGTGTATTTACGTGTGTCTACCTGAGATTATGTTATGCATAAACTCATGCATGCAGGGGCTGTGGGAAGCCAGAGGGCCTCAGCTTCCTTGAAGTGCAGGCAGTGGTGAGAAGCCCGATGTGGACGCTGGTAACTGGGAGAACTGAAAGTGCTTTTGACCACTGGGCCATCTTTTAGCCCCATCTCTAAAAAACAATTTTTTTTTTTGAGACAAGGTCTTATTATGTAGCCCTGGTTGGTCTGGAACACTGTAGATCAGGCTAGCCTCTGCCTCCCAAATGCTGGGATTAAAGGGTTCTTTAACTAGCTATTACAGACAAAAATGGGTGAAATTTTTTCCTTAGGCACATTTTTCAAAGCCCAAGGGCTAACTAGTGTTGTGAGGAGGAGGTGGCTTACAAGCTAGCCAACGCGCACACACACAAGTGTCTTTCCCATGAGGGAACAAAGGACAGTTTTCCTGAATTACTCTGCGTATTTCCGTGATCACAGCTTACCTGCAATCTGCTAAATACTAGTAATTTAAGTGGAATGTTTCATTGCTGTAGGGAAATTAGGTTCTAACTTCTGGAGAGAGTGATTTATAAAGCACAGTTCCGATTCTCTCTCGCTTTACTGCACCTACCCGCCCGGCTGATGCCACTCCACAGAAAGCTAAGTTCCACTACCTGATCTCCATGACTGCATTAATGTGGCACAGAGGACACAGAGCACTACTGTATTCTCGCGTCCCCGAGAGGTGAGATGGACGGATAGTCTGCAGCCTAACTGACTCTCCAGGCAATGCTTCTGTGCGATGAACGGCCTCAAGGCTGAGATCGGAGGCGATCAACAGAGACCCATGGTGTGGGCTTCACTTTCCATATGACCTCTGCTCGTGGTGACCTCTCAGTCATGCCAGAGCCTGCCAGTCTGGTGTGTGTGTGTGTGTGTGTGTGTGTGTGTGTGTGTGTGTGTCACTGTAATGGCAGGCACACTCAGGAAGGGGTGGGCGTGGGTTCTAGTTAGGAAGGAAAATGTGGTTACCTTAAATTGGAGCTGGGGTGCAAATGAACACTGTATCAATGACTGCTGTGGTCAACTATGCCTTTTTATTTCTATTATTGAAATATAACCAGTCCTCAAAGGGTTCAGCCATATTCTGAATCTTAATCGCTCTGAAAAACGCTTTAAAGGGCTTTGTCTGGGGAGCGGGAGGCAGATGAACAAAGCTGTACTACATATGTTTTTAAAGAGAATTTATTGGCCAATGGTAAAAGCAGCAGACGGAGCTTGCTCAGTGGCTGTCCCATTCCATCAGAGGCCCTTCGAAGCCTTTGTTGTTTCTTCTGTTCCTTTTACAAACAGATCATGTATTTTAAAAACCTCATGGGACTTGGAATCTAATTGAAAAACCCAAACGAACCCCGAGTTCAAATCTAACCCTCAAACATATTAATGAATACGATTCAGATGTTAAATTTGGATGCTACTATTAGCTCTAAGTTGTAACATTTTCTCCCATAAAATGAGCGTCTCCCAAGGGCGAGCCTATTCCTCTTGGGTAATGTGGGGACCTAACCGTCAGATGTGTGTGACAACTTATTACCGCTGTTGGGCCGTCTGACCCTCCACGCAGTGATTAGTGACGTCAGAGAGCGCAGTGCACAGATAGGAGAGCAGGTACGGGAAGAGAGCAAACCGACAGGAGCCACTCACGTCCCAGTCCCACGTGCTCGAGATACCCATCTATGCCCTCAGGCTGGGAAGGGGAAGGCTCTGACTGGCAGAGGCAGGAGGATTCCCTGGTGTGTGTGCTTGCTTGCTTCTGTTTTCTCAGACAGTCTCAGGTCGAGAGGCTCTTATGTGGCTCAGGTTAGCCTTCACCCTGTGTGAGTCTGCGTGTGTCACTTAACAGGACATCTTGTCTCGACAAATAAACACCCCCCAAAAACAAAGCCAGCCACACTAGGACTTGGTTCCCACTTTCTATGGGACTGAGCTGGACGCCTCAGTGAGAACAACGCCCCAGCTGCATCAACAGGTCGCTGTGGCAGTGACTTGGTGAGACCTTAGGCATGGCCAGTGGAAGCGATCAAACCACGGAGAGTTAGGGTAGAGCAGGAGTAGAATAAGAAAGGCTAAGAGGGTTTAAAGTTCGAATCCCAGGTGAGTTGTGCAACCTTGAGAAGTCATTCAATCTTTTCTAAGCCCCCATTTTCATACCTCACACTGGGAGCAGCACCTACCCTCTCTGGGGACTTTTGTGAAGAACAAGGGAGGAAGCAGGTAAATCATTTAAAATGTCACTTGTCTAGCGGCCCCCATCTTCATGTCATGTGCAAGGGATCTTTCGGTGAGTAGAGCCTGATCACAGACTATTCTCTCACCATTGATTTGAACCTTCGGTCACACGGAGAGCCACTCTGGTCTTTGGAAACCCTGCAAACAGGGTTCAGTGTGGTCTGAATCTTGGGAGGTCCCCACATTCCAACGTGCTACTTAGGTGAGGTCAGAGATGCCTTCTGGGGATGCCGTGTCCCTGAGGCCGATGTTAGCAGATGTCCGAGGTGCCAAATTCTTCACATTTCTCTAACCACTGCTGTAACCTTCCAGAATTCCTGAGTTACACTTCAGATTTATTTTTTTTTAAACCTAAGTTGCTCATGGTCTACGGTTCACTTTTAGTAAAATTTGCCTCTTTTTTCCCAAGTAGACGTGTTAATGCTTAGGATGTGCGCGCATGCACGTTTTTCTAGTGTGTACTAAGAGATAGCTTGCTAATGCAGGAGTTAAGGAAGTCACAGTAGTGAAACACCGAGAAGATCCCTTCTAACGGCAGACATCACGGTGAATGGCGGGGGTGGGCAATGACCTGTGCACTTCACATCTAATCTCCCACTGAATGAAAGAACTGCATTTTAAGGAAATAAAATCTAACCTTTCTTGAGATGACCTGCTAAATGAGTCAGAAAGCCCTAATTCTAAACCTATAAAATTAATCAAAACAACCCAGCCGTGCGGCTGTCCTGGTCTCTGCCGCAGAGACTCTAATAGTGTACCACACTTCTGGACTTTGGCTATGAAAGACACTTCACTCCTGCCCCGCCCTTCCTGACAGCTGGGCTCAGGCTCACTGTCCCACAGAGCCTGCATTCTCCGGGAGAGGCTGGCCCAGCCACTGGGCGAGCAGTCCTTCCTGCCAGCAGCCCCTTAACGACTGTGCGGCCTGCCAGCCAGCAGTGCCCTGGTGTCTGCCCGGCTGCTGCGGGCCGAACAGATTGAGACTCCAGCCAGAGGAGCAGAGGCGGCTTTAATTGGGTAAAGCTGGTATGGACTGAGCGTATGGCCATGAATTTGTAGCCAGAACACTAATCTCAAAAAAAAAAAAAAAAGGAAGAAAAAAGAGAGGAGAAAAAAAAAAATCACATACAGTTTAAACATCACACAGGAAGGAAATGCTTGCCCCCTGAGCTGCTCTGCGACAGCACCTTATCCAAGTCTGCAATGCCGTACCTGGGTGGAAGCAGAGTTTTCCTGGTAGATGCCTTGCACCAAGTCCATCAGAGCACTTGCTAGGAGCTCCACAACCTAAAACGACAAGAAAACAAATGGAGTGGACATTCTGAGGCACAGCTCCATTTAGTCACAATGTAGGATCTGAACAGAGCATCTCAACAGAGGACGAATGAACTATTAACTCAGCTAATTTTCTGCATGTTTATTTCTGTCAATGGCTGCTATTCCAGGCCTCCCATTCTGGGAGTCATTACAATGCTAATTTTCATACTTAGTACAGAAAGAACAAACAACAGTAAGAAAACAGCTCACCTTTCAAATGTGTTTGTTCTCTTGTACTTAAAATACACCGAGGAGTCAGAGGGGGCGCTGCACACTCCTACATCACAACGCTCCTGACGCAAAGGCAGGCAGAGCTCGGTGAGTCCAAGGCCAGGATGCTCTACACAGTAAACCCCAAACAGCCAGGACTACAAGGAAAGACCCTGCTCCAGAAAAACTGTGGGGTATTCGTTGGCGAAGACTGATGGGCCATGGGTTTAAGCCCATAAAAAGCCCTCATTCGTTGGCTGGCAGTTACCCTGGGTGTGTGGGATCCTGAGCCTTTCTCAGGGTGAGCTTTTAAGCACCAGAACTATGTTCTGGGTCGACATACTTCAGTTAACAAGAACGGTTAACCAAAAGCAGAACTACAGAATACAGAATCCAAAGAGCAAGGTTAGTTCATTCAGAGGTGTTCCCAGAACTGAGGGCTCTGATGGACTAGGCCTTTGTTTAGTTCTGGCATTATGCTGCGCTGAGTTTATGGCCTGAATGGTGTTCCCATCATGCAATCATTACTTGTGCTAAGTCTGGGGTCCCGTTACCCAGCAGCAATAAAAAACGCACTACGGACACATTTAGTATAGGACCCCTGGGTCAAATATACCATAAACACTGAAAATTTTGAAAGAACTGTAGAAAAAAAAAACCAAGCACAATCAAAAGTGTTGAATTTGTTTCACACCGTGGAACAGGTAGAAAACAGTAAATGGTCTCTTTGTGCTTGTTTACATAACGAATCTTAATTAGGAGGATAAAATAGCTAGACAGTTGGTAACGTTCAATGCAGCCATTTCAAACAGGAGTTCCTCAAGGCAAGCCCATCCTCTTCCTATGCTGTGCGGTCTGTAGTCGAGCTCTATTCTTGGTTTCCTGAAGCTTAGCTCAGTTCTGACTGAATTAAAGGATTCTGTTACAGCCTTTATCATTGCTGTAACTGAAGTAAGCCAGGGGATACACAATGAGACATGAGGCTACTTTAATCTCTGGTATCTTGTATTTAATACACATTTTCTTAGAGGAAAATGGCATCGATTTGGAAAAAGACCTGCTTGAAGGTTCTGACACACGGACTTTACCTTTCTTTACAGTCACACTGCGCACTGCTGCTGAAATGGACATCGTTCTGATTAGAGGTATTTGTTTCTAGCTCTGCACATGAGCTAATTTGTAAGACCTGTAGGTTTTTCCCCGTCTTCAAATAACATTGTCCTATAAGTAACTAAATACTCAAGGAATATTACAGCAACACAGCTCCAGAGGAATGGGGGCACAGTGACCCTACGGTACAACCAGATGTTCTGAGCTATTAAGGTGGGGAAGAGAGAAGAGTGAATGGATGTCTTTCTCCTGAAAGTATCAGATAAGCCCCACTCCTGAATCCAGAAGGATTGAATATCACTGATAGGTCTGTGAAAGTCTGTAACTAAACACACAGCAGCAGACTGGATTACAGTTTATACAAGCAACATCCCAGGAGCTCCTGACGGCCCGACACATAATACAGACCAGTCAGTCACTAAGGGATGTTATAGCTTTGAAACAGTTGGGGCTCGGAGACCAGTTCTGGTCATGTGAAGAGGGGTTTACAAAGAGAAGGTCCAACATGCAATGTCAAAATGACGGCATGAACTTTTAACAGCAGACCTGGCTCCGGATAACCCAGGTTTCCTTTACCCCTGAAGTACAGATGAAGCAGAAGCAACAAAGACGTTCTGCTGACCTTTCTCCTTAGTGTGCTCACAGTTTATACATACATGACCTGTATCACCAGTGGCTTTACTTGAACATGCACCTCTGCAGCTATGGCGACCGAAAGGGAGGGAGGAGAGCATTGAACACAGCTCCACACTCTAAAGGAGCTGGCTGTGTCCTAAGCTAACTTGTACACTGCACATAGAAATGCCTTTTCAGAGCCCAGAATGTTAATTTAAACCGTTATATCAAAGAACGATGGACTTCATTTTCATCCTTTTTTAAAACTGCAAATATTTATATAGAGCTCATTCATAATGCAGTAAATTTATTTCACATTTTTTTCTTTTCCTTCTTTCCTTTCTTTTGCTTTTTTTTCTTTTTTTGAGACAGAGGCAGCACTGGCTGGAACTCACAACGTAGTCTAGGCTTGCCTCAAACTTACAGAGATCTGCCTGCCTCTGCCTCTGGCGTGCTGGAATTAATTATAGGCCTGCCAGCTTCAGACTCTTCAAACACTGCGTCTATTGGATGTGTGTGTTCCTGCTTGTCTGCATGTGCAGCATGGACCTCCAGGTATCTGTGGAGGAGGACGAGGCCTGGGACTGTTGGGATGAGTAGCCCACAGCTGCCTCATTGGGGGCCGGGAACCAGATCCAGGATCTCTGCAGGAGCAGCAAGTGCTCTTCACCACAGAGCCATGTCTCCTGTCCCAACCTGAGATTCTTGGGAAATAACTTAGGTCATCAACAGAGCTATGAAGGGCTGGCAAGATGAACTCAGTGTGTACAAGTGCTTGCTGCCAAACTGGCAGTGAGTGACCCCTGAGACCCACATGATGGGAAGAAAGTCAATGACTTCCCCAAGTTGTCCTGTGACTGCCATATAGGCACTGTGTATGAGAGAGAGAGAGAGAGAGAGAGAGAGAGAGAGAGAGAGATAGAGATAGAGAGAGATAGATAGATTTAAAAATATATTAAGCGATAGTGGAGATAACGACACCCAGAGGGGAGTCTAGAACCTAAAAGTCAAACCCCTTAAAACTCCTCTCCAGGTGCATTAGACAAGAATAACCGAGAAAAATTCAAGGTCATGATTCCTCAGGCCCAGGGAAGAACAGAGTGGAAGCCCCTGGCCGTCCAAGGGGAGGACGATGCAAGAGAGCAAAGCAGACTGAGAATGAGATCCACACACTGTTCCAGGCTCTTAAATGTTTCTGCTCTGAGACTTGGAGTTGGTCAATTTGGAGTTCTGTTTCCCTTCCAATGTAAGGTAGAGGGAGCTTCGCAAGAGGCTTGTAGGGTTCTCGGTAACTCAAAAACTCACACCTCGGCCAGCTGGGTGCTGCAAGCCTTAGTCCCAGCACTTGAGGCAGAGGCAGAGGCAGAGGCAGAGGCAGAGGCAGGGGCAGGGGCAGGGGCAGGGGCAGGGGCAGGGGCAGGGGCAGGGGCAGGGGCAGGGGCAGGGGCAGGGGCAGGGGCAAGCAGATCTCTGAGTGTGAGGCCAGCCTGGTTTACAGAGGAAGTTCCAGGACAGCCAGGATAACACAGAGGAACCCTGTCCTCACAAAACCAAAACCAAACCAAACCAAACCAACAATAACAATAAAAAACCCAAACAATCGAAAACTCAAACTACCCCCCCCCCCGAAACAAACCCCATAAATCTCAGCATTTATAGTCAGGCAAGGCACTAGTGAATTTGCATTGCTGTGACCCAAAGGACTTGACAGAAACAGCTTCAGGAAGGAGCGAGCTGTCTGGGCTCAGTTTCGGATCGCCTAGTTCACAACTGTAAGGAAAAAACCACAGCTGTGGGAGCACCCAGCAGAAGACAGCAGTTACATGCCAGTTCTCAGGAAGCAGCGGTGATAACAGACCCCTTAGGACCAAAATCACCTACTTCCTTTGGCTACACACTTCTGGGATGTCCCCAAATAATGCCACCAACCAAAGACCAAGTATCTCCATGATGCTTGGGGGACATTGCTGACTTAATCCATAATATCAGACACACTTGAGAAGTGGATGGAATATCTCACATTACTACCATATATATATATGTATATATATGTATGTATGTATATATGTATGTATGTGTATATATATGTATGTATGTGTATATATATGTGTATGTATGTATATATCCTCTCCCCAACACTATATATATTTGAAGGCTCAAATTATTTTATTTTTGTAATTTTTTTGTTTTTTGAAACAATAGCACGCATCCCCCTTCCCTTTCTTCTCTCTAGCCCCTCTCACACACCACCTTGCTCTCTCTCCAATTCCTGACCTCTTAAATGTTCACATAGACAAGCTCTCTCTCACTCCTAAATATACAAATACAATCTGCTAACTTTATATAAAGTAGTATGTATATACTTTCAAGGCTTACCATTTCTATTGGAGAAACAGTTTGGGGGTGGGGCCCCATAAGGCGCCTCCTCCTAGGGGGTGGGGCCCCACAAGTCTCCTCCTCCTAGGGGGTGGGGCTCCGCAAAGTCTCCTCCTCCCACATTATGCCTACTGGTTCAGGTTTGGGTCCCTTTTGCTGTATTTTTATCTATCAGCTTGTCATGCACCTGGGCCCTCCGTGACGATTTTCTCTTTGGTGCTCCTGGGGATTGGCCCAGGGCCTCATTTATGTTGACACTCCTCTGCTGAGCTACATTCAAATCTCCCCTTCACTGTACGTTGAGGAAGGTTTTCATTAAGGTGCCCGGGCTGGTTTTAAGGCATGGAGAATGATGATAAAATCATTTCCACTGAAAAACATTATGACTGATGGTCTACCCAGAAAATTGGCAAAGTGGTAGTTCCTAACTAAAGATAACGTAACTACAACTGGCGTGCAGCTTGGAGGCAGAAGGCTTGCTTAGTGCGCGCAAGACTCTGGGCACCATGAGACAAAGCCAAAGCAAAGCAAAGCAAAAGAAAACACAGCTACGCTCTGATCCCTGAGAACTGCAATAAATCGTCTTCACACACACACACACACACACACACGCACGCACGCACGCACGCACGCGCGCGCGCGCACACACACACGTACAGAGGAAATGAAGACGTAGAGGCACTGTTGCTACCAGATGGCAGAGGCACACAGGAAACACCCAGGATGGAAGCCACCAGGGGCACACCCGCCACCATGCAGTCGTGGGTGGGCGTGTGGCAGAGGAAGAGAAGCAGAGTGATTCGTGCACTATTAAGACAGGAGGGCATGGAATGGAAACATGAGGATGGTGAGGACCAGCTTGGGTGAGGAGCCTGCACTGCCTGCCCCCTGAGGCCATGGCATCCTATGTCTGAATCTGTGGCCCTGAAGCTCAGGGGGTCTGTGTCAATGTCTGTGGCCCAGCTGATGTTCCTGGCAGCATGAGACAGCTGGTCCCAGGGGTTAGAGAGCTGGAGAGCTAGCTCCACCCCTCCCTGGGGCGGAGGGAGACCTGGCCTCTGATGGCTTCAGCTCAGCTGAACAAGTCCACTACCACCCAGGCCCAGATGCAGGGCTTCGAGTTGTCTCACTCTACCACCTACCTCTCTTATGAGCTGCTGGAGCACATGAGGAACTGACAGTCCTGCAGAACAGCGCTGCAGGGTCTCTCACACAGGGCAACAACAGGACGACCATGGACAAGTGACAGAGACCAGAAGGCTTTCATTAAAAATGTCTGGCCTTTCTGAATCACTGGTATTTATACAGGCTAAGTCTACGGCTGCTTAAACAGGTCCCATGCTACCTTCGTATCCCCTTTCTTAGGCTGCTTTTGTAAAATAATAAGTTTCCCCCCTTGGGAGAGGGCTGACATATTCTGTTTTTATTCTCCGAGAGAGGCTTCAAGCCGAGTTATATCCACCAAACCACTTAGGGTATTGTCTGTCAACAGTCTCTGGGCCAGCCAACACAAGATCAGGAAGTGGTAGTGAGTCCTCTATGTGGACAAGCTGTGCCTCTCTTAATAAACCTGATTCGGGCGTCCTGTCCATCGCAGCTGACGGATGGACTGGATTCAAGAGCTGTGGACATTTAGCCAGAGTACCGGGCCAGTTTGAATTAAAAGCTAAAGCAAAATATAACTAAATCTTTAGGGAATAAAAGAGGAAAATAAGCTATTTCGGCTTCAGAGACGCTCACTAGGCTGAGCGGACATGCTAAGGTGACACAGTTGAGTTTAATGTAACTTGAAAGGGTTGCCGTGCGGGGCTGGAGAGACGGACCAGCGGTAAAAGCACAGGCTGGTCTTCCAAGGACCCGAGTTTGAGTCCCAGCACCCATGTGGCAGCTCACGACCATCTGTAACTCCAGTTCTAGAGGACTAACACCCCTTTATCCTTTGCAGCACCAGGCACGCATGTGGTGCACAGACCCACACACAGGGAAAACACCAACACACACGAGAAAATAAAATTTAAGCATTTATTGTCTGTGCCTATGGTGTGTGTGTGTGTGTGTGTGTGTATACACATGTGCTACACGTGCGTCCTTCACATGTGCTATAGCTTAGTGGAGGCTGGAAAAGAACTGTAGAGCTGGCTCTCTCCTCATATGTGGGGGAGATCAAATCTGGGTCACAAGGCCAGTACAGCAAGTACCTTTACCCACTGAGCCATCTTGCTGACCCTCGAAAGGTTGTTTTCAGCCACAGACTTTACTACACTATGACAATGCAGAATGGCAAAGCAACACGGAATCATCATTCTGTCTAGGCAGTGTGTGAAGACCAAACACCCAGCCTTCGCTCCTCGGAACAGCAGTGCAGTCACAGGCATGTCCACTGCACTCCTGGAGCCCTTCCCTCGAAGAACAGAAGCAAAGGCAAAATGCTCTTAGGGAAAATGTTTTCCAGGCTGGTGGTGTAGCTCCCCTGGTGTAGACTGTTTGCCTAGCACGTAAAGACCCGGTGTTGAAGGTGAGGTGATGTATGATATATATATATATATATTTATATGCAACCCCTGCACCTGGAAAGGAGAAGCAAGGGTGGTCACAAGGTCAAGATCATTTTAGGGGATTTATTGGCTAACTTGGGCTATGTTTCAAAAAAATAAAACTCCAATAATTATCAGTGCGTGCACACACACACACACACACACACACACACACACCCCTTTGAAAGACAGGGTCTATATATTCCTGGCTGCCCTAGAACTTTCTAATAGACCAGGCTGGCCTTGAGCTGACAGAGACCCACTTCCCTCTGCTTCCCGAGTGCTGGGATTAAAGTTATGCACTGGTCTGGCTTTCAAACATTTTAGAGAAAAACAAATTATGGTTTTAACACAAATACAGGCCATCCATATTACCAGGAAAATACAGAATTAGCGATAAAGAGGAAGGTGGAGAGACAGCTCAGGGATTACCAGGACTCATGCTCTTGCAGAGGATCTGGATTTGGCTCCCAGCACTTACACAATAACTCACAACCATCTGTATCTCCTGCCAGGGGATCCAACACCCTCTTGTGGCCTGAGAGCACCAGGCACACTATGTGGTCCACAGAAAATAAAATAAAGAAACCTTAAGAAAAAAGAAAAGGAAGAAAAGACATAGAGGAAGCTTAGGGATCAAGCAGGGGCGTCTTCCTTTAGTTCTTCCTGCACAGATGAAGCACAGGGCTCACAAGAGCCCAAGTAAAAAACGGAAAGATTTTCATTACCAAGATGAGGCTGTGAGGCCTGGGTAGAGGGGAGCATCTTCCCATAGAGAACATGGGTACCACCCAATATTCATAAGGCTCTTTGTCCATTGCAAACTGGGTTCACATTCCTTGTCTTGCCTGGGGGGATTCCATTTCCAGTGCTTAGCAAGAGCACTCCGCCTGGCAGCCTCACTCGGGCAGTGACCTCTGAGGAACACAGGGAATTGTGACTGCAGCCAAATACCAAAGGGGTAAAGTCTACCCAGCCACCAGCTGGGCACAAAAACCCAGATGAGCCCTATCTGCATGCTGATTAATATAAATGAGGGGCTTTGATACGGCCGTCAGCCGTCGCTGGAGTCTGTGGAAGAAGGCTCTGCACTCCATCCTACCAGGTTTAATGAACTCTCTGATGAAAGCTCTACACACAGCACTAACTCACAGACGTTCTGGAGGGAGGCTGAGGGAGGCTTTTTAATGCTATCAGGTACGTAAGGCCTCGTGTTTCTGTGGGAGGGGTGGCAATCTGTTCTACTGAGCTGGAGGTTCTGCTAAGGAGGGGCAGCAGAAGGAAGGGCCCAGCCAACAGGACAGGTGCAGCAGAAACACAGCAAATTGATAATCTTCACCTCTGATTCAGAGCCGCTGATACAATGTTTAACCAACTACCCGCCACAGAAAGGTTTTGGAAAATAGCAGTTATCTAAAGACGGTATAAAATCCAATGTGGCCTCTAAGTAAACCTCCTTTTCTACTTCTTGTAACTTGGGTTTTAAAGGATAGGTGGCTGGAAATGTTTTGTGGCACAGATTGTGACTACAGGTTCCATAATCTAAGGAGAGAACTGAGCCCTGCAGGTAAGCTCTCCCCTGACTGGCACACAGGCATCGCTGCGGCACCTGTTCTCCCAGACTCCCCAGAATAAACAAGAATTTAAAGATTCCTGTAACGAAGTAGTACACTTAAAAAGGTTCGTGGTTAAAACACCATTATTGGACTGTTGGTCTCAGGAAGTCCAGACATCCAGAAATGAGCACAAGTTGGATTGCAGAACTAACTTTTGGCTGCTTCCTCAGGAACTTAGGAAACCAATTCCAATCTATCAAAAGGAGTCCTTTTCAAACCCTACTTCTGGCAGAAGGGACATCTGGCCACCTGCGGTGCCTATCAGCCGACCCAAGCTCATCGGCCTCCCGGCTCCCTCAGTCTCTACTCACAAGTGTTATGATGACACAGTTCCAAGTCTACCCTGGCTTCCTGGCCCTCCCTCCGCACAGCTCCTCATCCTCCTAACCCATTGTTCCCTCTCCCTCTCTGCCTACGCTCTGTTCTCTCTCATGCTAGCTCACTATCTCCATTCTCCAGCTTCACCCTCAACCAGGAGGCTTGGCCATTTCCAGTCTACTTCTTTCTCTCTGCTTTGGATACTCCGGGTGCCTCTGGGTAGTTTTTCTCTTATTCCCAATAAAAACCTTTCCCTAATAATGGAGTGGAAATGAATTCTAATATGTAACTTTACCACATCTTGCATCATTGTAACATATTTGAATGGACACATTGTCTAAGGAGATTGCTAAGGAAGTTACCCTCCCGCCCCCAATCTTGGTTTACTCATCCAAGAAAAGGGTATCTGGGACTACCAATCACCATTTCCATGCTCAGTCTCCATTTACATCAGGTCCCCATTCACGGTTCTCATTACTTTGTAGGTCAGGATGGCTTCAAACTTGCCACAGTTGTCGAACATTAACCTTTTGCCAAAATGAGCCACCACCTCTGGCTGGGCTTTAAAACTAAGACAGTTAACACAGCTAGTTTGCTAGCTAAAACCTTAAAAACAGAGAGAGAGAGAGAGAGAGAGAGAGAGAGAGAGAGAGAGAGAGAGAGAGAGAGAGAGAGAGAGGGAGGGAGAGAGAGAAGAGAGAGAAAAAACAAAAAGTAATCCTTTTTGAATAAAGGCATCTATTTTTCACCATTGATCACCGATTATTTACCACTGTCCAAAGCTAAATAATCACCGATTTAAATACCAAATTTAATCCAGAAAAACGATAGATTTTAAAAGTTTAAAAATGTGCATACAAGAGGGGAAAATGAGATATGTTGGAAAAGTTGGATTACTAGGAAATCTGCAAATAGGTGTTGAGAACTGAACGGCCAGTAAAACCCCAGGCAATTCCGCTCTTACGACATATCATGACATCGCTCAGCTGTCCTGCTCTCCTCCTGGGATAAAGGCCAGTGGTGAGGATGTCACTGTCGGTGTCTTGTCACACTTGGGGGCACTGTTAGTTTGCCTACATTTTCAGAGACTTGGGCCTATTTTAGTGGTTTGCCTGTTTTCTTCTAGTGCTGATAATCTCCAGGTTGGTTACAGGGATTCACCCGGGGGTTTGTCTCAAAGATGTCTGCTGAAGGACGGAGGGATGGTGCCTTGTACAAATAGGTTTCCAAGTTTGTAAGTGCGACCTTACAATAAATCCTTCGATTACAGCATGTGCGCACTTCCACAGTTCCATTTTCAGTTTCATTTCTAATCGGGCCACAATAGAAGTCAGACACTCGAAATACCATAGCTTCCTTTCCTTCGTTCTGTAAAAGGAGGTTTGGAAATACACGCAGAATTTGTGCATTAAAACCAACATAGCTTGTGCAAAACTATACTTCTATTTTAACCAAACATCTTTACAGTTCTTCAAAAACCTAACCTTCAGGGAAATTCTAGACAATGTGGTCTCTTGGTACTGTAATCAGAAAAGTAAGTAACTGCCCCCCTCCCACCCTGATGTAGTTTGAATGAAAATGGTCCTAGAGGCTCATAGGGGGTGGCACTCTTGGCTTTGTTGGAGAAAGTATGTCAATGGGGGTGGCTTTGAGGTTTCAAAAGTCCAACCCGAGACCAATATGTCTGTCTTTCTGCTGCCTGTGGATCCAGGTATAGAATTCTCAGCTACCTCCACAGCTCCACGTCTGCTTGCATACAGGGCCATACTTCCTGCTATGATGGTAATGGACTAAAAATCTCTCAACTGTGCGCTGGCCACAGTTAAGTGTTGTTTTTTATAAGAGGTGCCATGGTCACGGCCTTTTCACAGCAATGGAACCCTAACTAAGTCAGAAGTTGGTATGGGGGACTCTCCCTGGGTTAGGCAAGAATGTGGGGGTTTTTCCTTGGAAGAATATGGGACATTTGGGACTTTGAACTAGAACAGCGATTGAACTGTTTAAGTTGGGCTTACTGGGCCACATCAGTAGAAGCCTGGAAGAGAGTGGTGCTGACGGTGGTTTGAACTGTGCGAGCACTGCTCAAGGAGTTTCAGAGGAGAATAATATTAATTAATTAATGCATGACCTTGAAATTGTTCTTATGATCCTTTGGTGAAGAATGTGGCTGTTTTCTGCTTTTGTCCAAAAGAATCTGCCTGTGGCTAAATTGAAGAGCTACGGACTCACAGCCTTGGTGGAGGACATTTCCCAAGAGAGGCGCTCTGACTGTTGTGTGCCCATCAGTAGGCACTGTGGGTGTTGTTGTGTGCCCATCAGTAGGCACTGTGGGTGTTGTTGTGTGCCCATCAGTAGGCACTGTGGGTGTTGTGTGCGCCCATTAGTAGGCACTGTGGGTGTTGTGTGCCCATCAGTAGGCACTGTGGGTGTTGTGTGCTCATCAGTAGGCACTGAGGGTAAGCGGAGCAAGGAAAAGCACAACCTGCACAGTGGGGAGAGAGAAGGAGCAGGGGAAGTGTGACCAGATTGAAGAAGAGTCTGATGCTAAGTCGGGGAAAGGGCGTGGGGACCTCAGAGCAGGACCCCACCCAAGCTGCCAGCTTGGGAAAAGGAATTAAAGAAAAGCTTCGGCCATTGTGGTGCATACTTTAATCCTACAAGTTGAAAGGCAGAGACTGGCAGATCTAAGGTCAAGGCTAGCTTGCTCTACAGGGCAAGTCTCAGAACAGCCAATCTTAGGCCGCAAAGGAAACCACTGAAAAAAGAAAGCTAATGAAAATGTAATTGAACGAGGGGGTCATGCTCCAGCCCAGCGAGTAGCAGAACTCGGCAGCTTTGGTCCTGTGGTTTTTGCTTTGCGATTATGGAATTTCCACCTACGGCAGGAAAGCTGGTGAGGCCAGGTATGTGTCAGAGGCACATGTGTTCCTGCACGGAGGCCTAGAGAGGCCACTGTGTAAAGCTGTGAAGGTGAAGCCTGGACTGTGTTGAGCCCCAAAGTATTAGAGATCCTCGGATAGTGGGATACTCGCCAGGGAGCGCAGCTAACAGGGAGTGGAGCCAGCTCGAGGGAGAAGTGTGTTTCGGTCAATAAAGATGAAAGGTGTTGGGGATCTGAAGAGCGCTGTGACATCAGACATGGAGATGCAGTTTATGCCCCGCTGGTTTCGGTCTTGTTTTGGTCTAGCATTTCCTCACTATGAAGCCCTCTGGAACACTAATGTGTGTTCTCTGCCACTGTGAGCTGGAAGGACGTGACCTGCCTTTTGATCTGGGTTCGCAGAGGATTACAGTTAGGGACCGAGTGAGTCTCAGAAGAGACTGTGGACTTTTAAACCGGCTTCAAACTATGGTGACTTTTGAAGTTGGACTATAATATGGCTATAAGCCCATGAGAGTGCAGGGAGTGGAATATGGTGCTTTGAATGAAAATGGGCTCCACAGACTCAGGGAATAGCACTCTTAGGAGGTGTGGTCTTGTGGTCCACACTGGGAGTGGGCTCTGAGGTTTCCAAAGCCCATGGCAAGTCCAGTGTCTCTCTCCCACTGCTCTCTGTGGATCCCGATGTAGAACTCAGCTTCTTCCTCGGTACTTGTATGCCACCATGCCTCCCATCACAATGATAACTGTAAGCCAGCCCCAATTAAATGTCTTCCTTCATAAGAGTTGTCACGGTCTCTTCACAGCAATATAACAGTGACTAAGACACCACACCGCCTTCAAAGAAAAATTTGGGGGTGGTTGACTCAAACTTCAAATTCTGAGAGTATTAAACAGCTAATAAAGAAGTGAAAGAGAATGAGGAGGGGAGGAGAAGAGACGGATGAATGCAGTTAGAGAAGACGAACAGTTTGAACAGAGGAAATAGCTCAGTAGGTGTAGTCTTATCTAGCACGGACAAAGCTCTGGTTTTGTGAGGGATTTGTTTGTTTGTCTGTTTGCTTGAGACAGAATATTTTTGTGTAGCCTTGGCTGTTTTTGGAACTCACTCTGTAGACCAGGTGGTCCTCAAACAGAGATATTTCTGCTTCTGCTCCCTGGTGCTGGAATTAAACATATACCATTGTGTCTGGCAAAGCCTTGGATTTGATCCCAGCACTGCATAAACTAGAGGTGGTGGTGTATGCTATACTCCTAGTCCTTAAGACCCTGTTGTAAACAACAGCAACAACAAACCAAATCCCAAGGCTAGACCCTTTATATTCTTTCTTCTTTGTTATATCATACTTCACATCTGTAACACAGGGAAGTACTAGATTGGGCACACAATTGTTTGGTGTTTCCTAAACTCCAACTGTCTGAAAATGCCCCCAGAACAAAGACAATTAAAGATGTCCAGCTGGGTGGGGTGGCATAAATCTAAAATCTCAGTGCTTAAGAAGCTGACACAGGAAGGCTGAAAGTTTGAGGGTAGCCTAGGCTACACGGCAAGATCCTGTTTCAATTTTTAAAAAGAGAAAAATGAAAAAAAATAAAAGAGAGGGCTGGAGCGATGGCTCAGTGGTTAAGAGCACTGACTGCTCTTGCAGAGGTCCTGAGTTCAAATCCCAGCAACCACATGGTGGCTCATAACCATCTGTAATGAGATCCGATGCCCTCTTCTGATCTGCAGGCCTACGTGCAGGTAGAAAACCATACACATAATAAATAAATAAATTTTTTAAAAAGTTTAAAAAAATAAAATAAAAGACAAACTTTATGAATAATCGAACACATTTCCCAAAAGCAGCCGTGGCCCAGCCACACTCCAACAACCCCACTTTAATGTTTTCACGGCTACCGTGTCAGCATCGGGGCAGGCATTTGTCAGCTAATGACCTGTTGGACTAATGGCCTTAAGCTTTGCCTTGGGCACACAACTCCAGCAGGTCATTAGCTGCCAGAAGGGCTGTCCCCAGTCACTAATGCTAAATAAATAAAAATCTGCTCCTGGGCGCAAGCTCTATCTGCCAAGTCTGGCTGGTAGTGATTTTTCCTTGAGTGTTTTCGGAGTTAAGAAGACGATGCAAACACAAAGACAAAGTTTCTATCAATACAACCAAGCTATTAATGAGAATGGTCTCAGTTGCTGCTCTGACTTCTCTGAGGATTTCTTTCTCATGTTGGTAGAATAGAGCCAGCATCTAATTACCAATGTACACCAGCCAGTCAGTTGCTTGTAACTTTTGTAACAGCATTATACAGAGGTAGCCGACAAAAGCTTGATTACTTCATAATGTTAGAAATGTCATGTTCATGCAATTAAAGAAAGATGATTAGAAAACAAAACCCTTATAACAGTTGCAACTAAACAAAGTAGGGGAAGAATCAAACAGTAAAATGGTTAACTTATCTTTAAATGTTAACAGAGAAAAAACTTGACTTACTAAGAGGATGAGGGTATACACACATACTCCGTCCTGGAATTCCCTATCACCGTCTCTCTACTTTTAAAAAGGTTTTCAGATAGTGTCTCATGCAGACCAGGCAGGCTTCAAGCTTCTTACGTAGTAGATGGCTTTACACGCATGATCTCCTCCTGTTTCTATCTCCTAAGTGTGAGCCTTACACTCACAATCTCCTCCTGTTCCTATCTCCTAAGTGTGAGCCTTACCTCATGATCTCCTCCTGTTTCTATCTCCTAAGTGTGAGCCTTACACGCATAATCTCCTCCTGTTCCTATCTCCTAAGTGTGAGCCTTACACGCATGATCTCCTCCTGTTCCTATCTCCTAAGTGTGAGCCTTACACTCACAATCTCCTCCTGTTTCTCTCTTCTAAGTGTGAGCCTTACACGCATGATCTCCTCCTGTTCCTATCTCCTAAGTGTGAGCCTTACACGCATGATCTCCTCCTGTTCCTATCTCCTAAGTGTGAGCCCTACCTCATGATCTCCTCCTGTTTCTATCTCCTAAGTGTGAGCCTTACACTCACAATCTCCTCCTGTTTCTCTCTCCTAAGTGTGAGCCTTACACGCATGATCTCCTCCTGTTTCTCTCTCCTAAGTGTGAGCCTTACACGCATGATCTCCTCCTGTTTCTATCTCCTAAGTGTGAGCCTTACACTCACAATCTCCTCCTGTTTCTCTCTCCTAAGAGTGAGCCTTACACGCATGATCTCCTCCTGTTCCTATCTCCTAAGTGTGAGCCTTACACGCATGATCTCCTCCTGTTCCTATCTCCTAAGTGTGAGCCCTACCTCATGATCTCCTCCTGTTTCTATCTCCTAAGTGTGAGCCTTACACTCACAATCTCCTCCTGTTTCTCTCTCCTAAGTGTGAGCCTTACACGCATGATCTCCTCCTGTTTCTCTCTCCTAAGTGTGAGCCTTACACGCATGATCTCCTCCTGTTTCTATCTCCTAAGTGTGAGCCTTACCTCATGATCTCCTCCTGTTTCTATCTCCTAAGTGTGAGCCTTACACTCACATCTCCTCCTGTTCCTATCTCCTAAGTGTGAGCCCTACCTCATGATCTCCTCCTGTTTCTATCTCCTAAGTGTGAGCCTTACACTCACAATCTCCTCCTGTTTCTCTCTCCTAAGTGTGAGCCTTACACTCACATCTCCTCCTGTTTCTATCTCCTAAGTGTGAGCCTTACACTCACATCTCCTCCTGTTCCTATCTCCTAAGTGTGAGCCTTACACGCATGATCTCCTCCTGTTCCTATCTCCTAAGTGTGAGCCTTACACTCACAATCTCCTCCTGTTTCTCTCTCCTAAGTGTGAGCCCTACCTCATGATCTCCTCCTGTTTCTATCTCCTAAGTGTGAGCCTTACACTCACATCTCCTCCTGTTCCTATCTCCTAAGTGTGAGCCTTACACTCACATCTCCTCCTGTTTCTCTCTCCTAAGTGTGAGCCTTACACTCACATCTCCTCCTGTTCCTATCTCCTAAGTGTGAGCCTTACACTCACATCTCCTCCTGTTTCTCTCTCCTAAGTGTGAGCCTTACACTCACATCTCCTCCTGTTCCTATCTCCTAAGTGTGAGCGTCACAGTGGTGCATCACCATGCATTATATAAACTCCCTTCTCTTTGTAACTTAGCTGCAGTGCTGGAGGGCGGGACCCATGCTACAGGAGGAGAGTGGTCGCTAGTCTCACTCACCCGTGAGCCCTACAGTGACAACAATGACCGGACTGACAAGATATGCTCTCAGTCCAACGGTGGCACAAATGCTAGGGAGCAGCCAGCGGCATTCTGGTTGGCTCTGAGGCCACTCCATGAGAGGAGCCCATTCCTGTCAGTGTCAACAGAGACAACAACGTGCGGCTACACAGTTCACTGGCGCTAGGGGAGCACCTAACACTACTATGCTGTTAAGTGGGCACAGTATTATAAAGACTCTAAGTGACTTACAGATCCCATAGACCAGACACCTCTTAGCCATCATCGGAAAGGCTTTTGCACCAATCAACATCTAGATGACATGCGACTGTAGAGTGCTTAGCCCTGAATGTGATGTATAAATCGTAACTCTTCCCTAAGACTTGGGGAACTTTGGGAGAATGGTGGCTGGAAAACCGCAAAGATGACTTCAAGGAAACAGTGTTTTCCAGACACAACAGGGCAGTTTGTGACAGCACAGTAAGTCAGGTAATATAATATGGCCACAAATATCTATACACAGGTAGATTACATGCAGGGCAAAATATTAATTTTGGGTGTCAAACTGAAGAGGCTAAAGATCCTAATGCAGTAACGGCTGAGCGTGTGGTGGCATGAGTGTGTGGTGGCTGAGCATGTGGCAGCACGAGCATGTGGTGTCTGAGTGTGTGGTGGCTGAGCGTGTGGTGGCTGAGTGTGTGGAGGCATGAGTGTGTGGTGGCACGAGTGTGTGGTGGCTGAGTGTGGGTGACATGAGTGTGTGGTGGCCGAGTGTGTGGTGGCTGAGTGTGTGGTAGCTGAGTGTGTGGTGGCTGAGTGTGTGGTGGCACGAGTATGTGGTGGCTGAGTGTGGGTGACATAAGTGTGTGGTGGCTGAGTGTGTGGTGACATGAGTGTGTGGTGGCTGAGCATGTGGCAGCACGAGCATGTGGTGTCTGAGTGTGTGGTGGCTGAGCGTGTGGTGGCTGAGTGTGTGGAGGCATGAGTGTGTGGTGGCACGAGTGTGTGGTGGCTGAGTGTGGGTGACATGAGTGTGTGGTGGCCGAGTGTGTGGTGGCTGAGTGTGTGGTAGCCGAGTGTGTGGTGGCTGAGTGTGTGGTGGCACGAGTATGTGGTGGCTGAGTGTGGGTGACATAAGTGTGTGGTGGCTGAGTGTGTGGTGGCTGAGTGTGTGGTGGCTGAGTGTGTGGCGGCTGAGTGTGTGGCGGCTGAGTGTGTGGCGGCTGAGTGTGTGGTGGCTGAGTGTGTGGTGGCTGAGTGTGTGGTGACATGAGTGTGTGGTGGCACGAGTGTGTGGTGGCTGAGTGTGTGGTGGCACGAGTGTGTGGTGGCTGAGTGTGGGTGACATGAGTGTGTGGTGGCTGAGTGTGTGGTGTCACGAGTGTGTGGTGTCACGAGTGTGTGGTAGCTGAGTGTGTGGTGGCACGAGTGTGTGGTGGCTGAGTGTGGGTGACATGAGTGTGTGGTGTCTGAGTGTGGGTGACATGAGCGTGTGGTGGCTGAGTGTGTGGTGGCAAGAGTATGTGGTGGCTGAGTGTGTGGTGGCTGAGTGTGTGGCGGCTGAGTGTGTGGTGACATGAGTGTGTGGTGGCACGAGTGTGTGGTGGCTGAGTGTGTGGTGGCTGAGTGTGGGTGACATGAGTGTGTGGTGGCTGAGTGTGTGGTGGCACGAGTGTGTGGTGGCTGAGTGTGGGTGACATGAGTGTGTGGTGGCACGAGTGTGTGGTGGCTGAGTGTGTGGTGGCTGAGTGTGTGGTGGCTGAGTGTGGGTGACATGAGCGTGTGGTGGCTGAGTGTGTGGTGGCATGAGTGTGTGGTGGCTGAGTGTGGGTGACATGAGTGTGTGGTGGCTGAGTGTGTGGTGGCTGAGTGTGTGGTGGCTGAGTGTGTGGTGGCTGAGTGTGTGGTGACATGAGTGTGTGGTGGCTGAGTGTGTGGCGGCTGAGTGTGTGGTGGCTGAGTGTGTGGTGTCACGAGTGTGTGGTAGCTGAGTGTGTGGTGGCACGAGTGTGTGGTGGCTGAGTGTGGGTGACATGAGTGTGTGGTGGCTGAGTGTGTGGTGGCTGAGTGTGTGGTGGCTGAGTGTGAGTGACATGAGTGTGTGGTGTCTGAGTGTGGGTGACATGAGCGTGTGGTGGCTGAGTGTGTGGTGGCACGAGTGTGTGGTGGCTGAGTGTGTGGTGGCTGAGTGTGTGGCGGCTGAGTGTGTGGTGACATGAGTGTGTGGTGGCACGAGTGTGTGGTGGCTGAGTGTGGGTGACATGAGTGTGTGGTGGCTGAGTGTGTGGTGGCACGAGTGTGTGGTGGCTGAGTGTGGGTGACATGAGTGTGTGGTGGCACGAGTGTGTGGTGGCTGAGTGTGTGGTGGCTGAGTGTGTGGTGGCTGAGTGTGTGGTGGCTGAGTGTGGGTGACATGAGCGTGTGGTGGCTGAGTGTGTGGTGGCATGAGTGTGTGGTGGCTGAGTGTGGGTGACATGAGTGTGTGGTGGCTGAGTGTGTGGTGGCTGAGTGTGTGGTGGCTGAGTGTGTGGTGGCTGAGTGTGTGGTGACATGAGTGTGTGGTGGCTGAGTGTGTGGCGGCTGAGTGTGTGGTGGCTGAGTGTGTGGTGACACGAGTGTGTGGTGGCACGAGTGTGTGGTGGCTGAGTGTGTGGTGACACGAGTGTGTGGTGGCACGAGTGTGTGGTGGCTGAGTGTGTGGTGGCTGAGTGTGGGTGACATGAGTGTGTGGTGGCTGAGTGTGTGGTGGCTGAGTGTGTGGTGGCTGAGTGTGTGGTGGCTGAGTGTGGGTGACATGAGCGTGTGGTGGCTGAGTGTGTGGGGGCACAAGTGTGTGGTGTCTGAGTGTGGGTGACATGAGTGTGTGGTGGCTGAGTGTGTGGTGGCTGAGTGTGTGGTGGCTGAGTGTGTGGTGGCTGAGTGTGTGGTGACAGGAGTGTGTGGCGGCTGAGTGTGTGGCGGCTGAGTGTGTGGCGGCTGAGTGTGTGGTGGCTGAGTGTGTGGTGACATGAGTGTGTGGTGGCTGAGTGTGTGGTGGCTGAGTGTGTGGTGACATGAGTGTGTGGTGGCTGAGTGTGTGGTGGCATGAGTGTGTGGTGGCTGAGTGTGTGGTGGCTGAGTGTGTGGTGGCTGAGTGTGGGTGACATGAGTGTGTGGTGTCTCAGTGTGGGTGACATGAGCGTGTGCTGGCTGAGTGTGTGGTGGCACGAGTGTGTGGTGGCTGAGTGTGTGGTGGCACGAGTGTGTGGTGGCTGAGTGTGTGGTGGCTGAGTGTGTGGCGGCTGAGTGTGTGGCGGCTGAGTGTGTGGCGGCTGAGTGTGTGGCGGCTGAGTGTGTGGCGGCTGAGTGTGTGGTGGCTGAGTGTGTGGTGACATGAGTGTGTGGTGGCACGAGTGTGTGGTGGCTGAGTGTGTGGTGGCTGAGTGTGGGTGACATGAGTGTGTGGTGTCTCAGTGTGGGTGACATGAGCGTGTGCTGGCTGAGTGTGTGGTGGCACGAGTGTGTGGTGGCTGAGTGTGTGGTGGCACGAGTGTGTGGTGGCTGAGTGTGTGGTGGCTGAGTGTGTGGCGGCTGAGTGTGTGGTGGCACGAGTGTGTGGTGGCTGAGTGTGTGGTGACATGAGTGTGTGGTGGCTGAGTGTGTGGCGGCTGAGTGTGTGGTGGCTGAGTGTGTGGTGGCTGAGTGTGTGGTGGCTGAGTGTGTGGTGGCTGAGTGTGGGTGACATGAGTGTGTGGTGGCTGAGTGTGTGGTGGCTGAGTGTGTGGTGGCTGAGTGTGGGTGACATGAGTGTGTGGTGTCTGAGTGTGGGTGACATGAGCGTGTGGTGGCTGAGTGTGTGGTGGCACGAGTGTGTGGTGGCTGAGTGTGTGGTGGCTGAGTGTGTGGCGGCTGAGTGTGTGGTGACATGAGTGTGTGTGGCACGAGTGTGTGGTGGCTGAGTGTGTGGTGGCTGAGTGTGGGTGACATGAGTGTGTGGTGGCTGAGTGTGTGGTGGCACGAGTGTGTGGTGGCTGAGTGTGGGTGACATGAGTGTGTGGTGTCTGAGTGTGTGGTGGCACGAGTGTGTGGTGGCTGAGTGTGTGGTGGCTGAGTGTGTGGTGGCTGAGTGTGGGTGACATGAGCGTGTGGTGGCTGAGTGTGTGGTGGCATGAGTGTGTGGTGGCTGAGTGTGGGTGACATGAGTGTGTGGTGGCTGAGTGTGTGGTGGCATGAGTGTGTGGTGGCTGAGTGTGTGGTGGCTGAGTGTGTGGTGGCACGAGTGTGTGGTGGCACGAGTGTGTGGTGGCTGAGTGTGGGTGACATGAGCGTGTGGTGGCTGAGTGTGTGGTGGCATGAGTGTGTGGTGGCTGAGTGTGGGTGACATGAGTGTGTGGTGGCTGAGTGTGTGGTGACATGAGTGTGTGGTGACACGAGTGTGTGGTGGCACGAGTGTGTGGTGGCACGAGTGTGTGGTGGCTGAGTGTGGGTGACATGAGTGTGTGGAGGCTGAGTGTGTGGTGGCTGAGTGTGTGGTGGCTGAGTGTGTGGTGGCTGAGTGAGTGGTGGCTGAGTGTGGGTGACATGAGCGTGTGGTGGCTGAGTGTGTGGTGGCACAAGTGCGTCGTGGCTGAGTGTGGGTGACATGAGTGTGTGGTGGCTGAGTGTGTGGTGGCTGAGTGTGTGGTGGCTGAGTGTGTGGTGGCACGAGTGTGTGGTGTCTGAGTGTGGGTGACATGAGTGTGTGGTGTCTGAGTGTGTGGTGGCTGAGTGTGTGGTGGCTGAGTGTGTGGTGGCTGAGTGTGTGGTGGCTGAGTGTGTGGTGGCTGAGTGTGTGGTGGCTGAGTGTGTGGTGGCTGAGTGTGTGGTGGCTGAGTGTGTGGTGACATGAGTGTGTGGTGGCTGAGTGTGTGGTGGCTGAGTGTGTGGTGGCTGAGTGTGTGGTGACATGAGTGTGTGGTGACATGAGTGTGTGGTGACATGAGTGTGTGGTGGCTGAGTGTGTGGTGGCTGAGTGTGTGGTGACATGAGTGTGGGTGACATGAGTGTGTGGTGGCTGAGTGTGTGGTGGCTGAGTGTGTGGTGGCTGAGTGTGGGTGACATGAGTGTGTGGTGGCTGAGTGTGTGGTGGCTGAGTGTGGGTGACATGAGTGTGTGGTGGCTGAGTGTGTTGTGGCTGAGTGTGTGGTGGCTGAGCGTGTGGTGGCTGAGTGTGTGGTGGCTGAGTGTGTTGTGGCTGAGTGTGTGGTGACATGAGTGTGTGGTGACATGAGTGTGTGGTGGCTGAGTGTGTTGTGGCTGAGTGTGTGGTGACATGAGTGTGTGGTGACATGAGTGTGTGGTGGCTGAGCGTGTGGTGGCTGAACGTGTGGTGGCTGAGCGTGTGGTGGCACAAGTATGTGGTGGCACGAGTGTGTGGTGGCTGAGTGTGTGGTGGCTGAGCGTGTGGTGGCTGAGTGTGGTGACATGAGTGTGTGGTGGCTGAGTGTGTGGTGGCACGAGTGTGTGGTGGCTGAGCCTATAATCCTCAGGAGATGGAGAGATGGGATCAAGGGTTCAAGGCCAACTTCAGCCACAAAGCAAGCTTGAGGAGAGCTTGGACCATATGAGGCAATGTCTCCCCAAAGCACCCCTAATCCCAATAAATAATTTCTATAAGTAACATATGCTAGCAAAGGTATAAATACATTACCATATGCCCATTTTATGCCCTTGATCCTGAACACTGATGGCAAAGTCCAGGGCCTACCTGCAAGTACTCTATACAACTGATCAACATCTGAAAATGCCTTAAAAAGGCCGATATTAAATGTATGACAGGGGAAGGGGAAACCTTAAGTTAATGTCAACAGAGAGAACAAACAAACTAAGAGCCCCAGTAGCAGCCTGCTCAGTACAGGCTGAGGAGATGGCCTGCTCAGGAAGGGTGCTGTGCACAGATGCGGCTTGCTCTCCACACCCATGTAAGACCCCAGTGTGGCAGCACATTCCTGTCACCCCAGCACGGGAGGTATGGATGGGACGCTCCTGGGCTTGCTGGTTAGCCAGTCCAGCCAATCCCCAGGGTGCAGATTCAGGGAGACCCTGCCTCAAAAACCTTAGTGGAAGCTAGGCATGCTGGTCCATGCCTTCAATTCCAGCATCCAGGAGGCAAGCCAGGAGGCAAAAGGCCAACCTGTTTGTATAGCAAGTTCTAGTTCAGTAAGGGAGACAGACTGAGACTCTGTCTGGAAGGAAGGAAGGAAGGGAGGAAGGAAGGAAGGAAGGAAGGAAGGAAGGAAGGAAGGAAGTATGTAAATAATAAAGTAAGGAACAATTGAGGAAGACACATTAGCTGCTAGCCTTTACATGTATGTGCACACGCTATCCTCATACCCACATGAATGCATACCTAAATACACATATACATACAAATCTATATAAATACATATACACATGCACACAAACATATAAAGAGAGGTTTATATGCATACATTGAACATATTTACACAAACAAAAGCCTTCCTTGTAAACAGCATATTTATGCCTGTAGGAAGACAAGATTAACATAAGGAGATATATCACTCCTGAGGAGTGCATCTGTGCTGCCAGTTACTTAGGAACGTAACTCACGGATGCTTAATAGAACAGCCCCAAAGTGATATCATAACCATGCTCTTGGGTGTCAGACAGGATCAGCCTGATTCCCACTCTCTCATCTGACGAATAGCGATAGGCCCATTTAATGAAAGTGTGTGTGTGCATGTGCATGTGTGTGTGTGTGTATGCACGCATGCACGCAATGTGAATTTATTTCTCTAAGTATTAGGCTTATCACTGTAAAATAACCCTCTCTGAAAAAAAAAGCAGCAATGACAAGTAGTCCTTAAATAAAAAAGTCCTATTTGCACTTTGGCATAATCTTAAAATCCAAATCCAGCCTGTATAAATACCAGAGAAAACCTGTAGTGGATTTCCAAATGAGAAGTTACAGTCGCTGGCGAGATGGCTCAGCTGTCTAGAGCTCGTTATCCTTGTAGAGGACCCTGGTTTGGTACCCACATGGCAGCTCATCACCACTGTTAAGTCCAGTTTCAGGGGACTCGATACCCTCTTCTGGCCTCCAAGGGCTCGAGCATGCACATGGTAGGTAGACACTCACATAATTTCACATATCACACATATGTTTTGAAAAACATCTTTACAAATCACAGTGCTTTCCTATTTTATGGTCCTCCCTCTAAATATTTAACACATCTCTGTAATAACTTGATGCTCGAAACTAGAAATTTAGATTCAGGAATTGAGCACACGATCAAGATCATTCTAGCACACTGTATGTGAGTAACTATGCCAATGGCACGAGATGTTTTCAGTCCAGGTCTCTAAATGATGGAGTGAGTACTCGAATGAAAAGTTCCACTGCCGAGTGAATGGAAGGCCTACCACTGATTTTTTTTTTTTTTTTTTTTTTGGTTCTTTTTTTTCGGAGCTGGGGACCGAACCCAGGGCCTTGCGCTTCCTAGGTAAGCGCTCTACCACTGGGCTAAATCCCCAGCCCCCCTACCACTGATTTTTAAAGTCACTCTTGAATTCGAAACCTTGTTAATTTGTACTTTTGACTCCATCTGTATTAAGACTATTTTATAAAACAAAAAGACTATTGTCTCAGGATTAATCTGCCATTTTCTATAATTCAGGGATGTTTAAAAATCTAAGTGTTACCTAAGGCAATTACCTAGAAGACCCCTGATATCTTTAGGGAGAAGCCAAAGGGAGAATAATTGACTTTGCTAATTTTACCCTTGGTAATAATAAAACGGTTCTGAATTTCATCCAACGGCAGCAACCTTCAGCTAACAGAGTGCCCCTGGAGGGGCACAGAGAAAAATGTACCATATAGATTGTATGCAAACCCAGTAGCAGAAGAAAATAGAAAACTGGTATAATAAATAAGCCACAAAATATTAGAGCTGCTGCAAACATGCCAACTTTAATCATCGAGTTAAATATATACCCTTAAAAAAAGCAGGCTGTCACCGTGAAACAGTGACATATTACAAACAGAAGCCCTACTCCACGCTCTGCCTGCCCCCTCATCACTACAGTGTTTATTTATTTTGCCTTTGTTGGCAATTTTTTTCTTATAAAAGGAAATTAAATAGAGTCTGATATACCAAGATAATAATCATGTTTGTGGTAAATCTAGTTTAGTAAAATAGGCCCTCTGCTATGAAATAGTCCTGTTCCTTTAAATACTACTCTGAGGAAAACAGAAGCAAGCACTGACCTGAAGGGGCCGGCTCTGCATGCAGGGAGGTGCAGCCAGAGAGCACTGGACCTCACACGCTTACTTTCCCCACTGCCTCTGCTGTCACCACACTGTCACGCAGTTCGGATGGCATCTGTTATGCTCAAACGAGGGCTGAGGAACGCCCACATCTGGAGACCAGTCATGGCTTCTGGACTCCCTGGCTTCTGGTCTCAAGGAAAATGAGTTGGGGGTAGATGCACCTTTGGAATGGAGCCTGTAGAACTGTGAGGACCCTCTGAAGGGCATGGTGAGGACGACCCAGGGTTGGTATGAAGAACTGTGAGGACCCTCTGAAGGGCATGGTGAGGCCGACCCAGGGTTGGTATGTAGAACTGTGAGGACCCTCGGAAGGGCACGGTGAGGACAACCCAGGGTTGGTATGTAGAACTGAGGACCCCTGAAGGGCACGGTGAGGACGACCCAGGGTTGGTATGAAGAACTGTGAGGACCCTCTGAAGGGCACGGTGAGGACGACCCAGGGTTGGTATGAAGAACTGTGAGGACCCTCTGAAGGGCATGGTGAGGCCGACCCAGGGTTGGTATGTAGAACTGTGAGGACCCTCTGAAGGGCACGGTGAGGACGACCCAGGGTTGGTATGAAGAACTGTGAGGACCCTCTGAAGGGCACGGTGAGGACGACCCAGGGTTGGTATGAAGAACTGTGAGGACCCCTGAAGGGCATGGTGAGGATGACCCAGGGTTGCTATGAACACGAGGGATGCAGAACCACCAAGTTCAGAAAGAGATGGAGTTGTCTGAGAAGGGATTTTCGGCTGCCAGGGCTCGATATGGAGCAAGTGTAACGAGCAATGTGTGCAGAGGCGGTGGAGGTCGGGGCTCCCACAGGGAGGGTCCAGGCCATTCTCCTTTCTCAGGCACTGCTGCCAAACACGCCCAGGCTGCCTTTTATTCTTTCCTGGTCCTGTCTTTGTAAATCAAGTAGAGCTGCTGAAATCCGGTGTCTAATGGAGCAGATGGTGGAGGTCTTAGGTTCTGGAACATGTATGCTGATGCCTTTGAATGCTAAACACCACGAGCAGATTTCACAGGCTGTGAATCGGATTTGATTCTGATGGTAATAAAACCTCCATCTTTACTGAATTTGGACCACAGTGAAAGAGAGAATGTGTGACTGACACAAGCTGGTTAGGGGAAGAGAATGCTTTAAATATTATCCCCACAAGAGGAAGCAGCTTAAACATTGTGAGCCTCCCTACGGCATGACTGTGCTTTCACATAAAGCCACTGCCACACTTCCCGAAGACAGCACAGAGCAGCCGGGATAGCATCAGTAGTGTTTGCTTGACCGTCATGTAGGAAACCCTGGGGTCACCCAGGAGCGAAGAACAGTGCCGGGAAACTCACCTGGCCATGAAAGGGAGACAGGGGAAACCTGTCTGAAAGCTAGGAGCCTTGGCGGCTTTTCCAAGGTAAGACTGTCAGGCCTGGGGTTAATCCCCAAACACAGAAAGGGGTGCGTGTAAGTAGCACACCTACAACACTTCCTCCCCTCAGGTATTTGGGTCTAATCCATAGAGGTCACTGTTTATGCCTACAGGTTACCATGTGCACCCCAACAAACCCACAAATCTCTGCCAAACTTTCACCTTCGGAGGCTTTCCCTTCTCCAAGTAAGGTCCGTACTTCTCATAGACCAAGAAGGTCTGGCAGAAAGGCAAGACAGACCGTAGGGCCAGGGACTCCCAGGGACAATCAAAGATTTGCTCTTGCCTTAACATGAGGATCCTAGTGGTTAAATTAGGGAGACCCAACCAAGTGCATGATGCAGAGAGAGGAGAGAGGAGTCTGAGAGCGAGAGCGAGAGAGCGAGCGAGCAAGCAAGCCAGCAAGCAAGCAAGAAGGTTAGCTTACCTGGAAGGAGGTCTGAGCCTCTTAATCTGTTTCATGAATGTAAGTCCTGTTCCCCACACAGGCAGAAGAGACATTCAGCATGATCGTACTATTTTCTCTTTTAAAAGCCGTGGACATATCTTGAAAGAGGCTCGACCCAGGAATTAGGAGATGTGGTGGGTGTGGCCTTGTTGGAGGAAGTGTGTCACTGTGGGGGTGGGCTCTTAAGCGCCTTTCAGGGTGGAAGAGACTGTTCTCCTAGCTGCCTGCAGAAGACAGTCAGTCTCCTGCTATGGTCTTGGGTCATGATACAGAACGCTCAGTTCTTCAGCACCATATCTGCCTGATGCTGCCATGTTCCTGCCATGATGATAATGGACTGAACCTCTGAACCCGTAAGGCAGCCCTAATTAAATGTTGGCCTTTAGAAGAGTTGCTTTGGCCGTGGTGTCTGTTCACAGCAATGGAACCCTAACTAATATAGCTCATGAACGAGGCTCTACCCTAAAGTGCAAAACTGTGATAGACGTGTAGAGCGGGATGCTACTGTCCCAGCATCTACAGTCTTTTAGACTCCTGTCTGGACACCCACCAGATAGGACACATTCTTAGCCTCCTTCCATGAGAGGGTGAACAAGCCATTAAATTCCGGCCAATGAGATGTACACAGAAGGATCTTACAAGCCTCAGAAAAATGTCATAAAGTACAGACACTGCATTATCTACGTCCATACTCTAAACAGTTAAAATAGCTAATGTGAGGCAGGCTCTGGCTGGCCTGGAATCTGCTCTGTAGACTACCATGCTCTTCAGGTCCTAGAGATCTGTTTGCTCTGCCTCTCAGGTGCTGAGATTAAAGGTGTCTGCCATCCGCCCGGCTCACAATGACTCTTCATGCACAGTCACGGAGTCTAGTTTGTTTCTCAGTCATGTCTAGTTCTGTATTACTGACACTCTTGTTTTGTCTGTACCCCCTCCCTCCCTATCTCTTCCCCTCCTCCCTCCCTCCCTCTCTCCCTCCTCCTCCTCTCTTCCTCCTCCTACCGCCTCTCTTTCTTCCTACCACACCCATCTCTTCACCAGCAGCGACCACAGATGCCAGAAAAGGGCACTGGCACTGGACTGCCTGGAGCTGAAGTTACAGACTGTTTTTAGCCGCCACATGGAGGCTGGGTATTGAACCTGGGTCCTTTGGAAGGGCAGCCAGTGCTCTTAACCACTGAGCCATCGCTCTGGGCCTCTAGCTCCCTAAGCAGTACATTTTTAAGGCTGGGCATTGGTGAGATGTGATTGTGATCTCATCATTTCAGAAGATCATCACGAGTTCAAGCCCATGAGCACACCGAGCCCTTCAGCGAACCGGGAGATAGGCCAGCGGCCAGCAAACTCCCACAGTGCTCTTCCTCCGCACACTTAGGAGTCTGAGCCCAGAGAGTCACTACAGATTTGAGGACGCACAGTGAAACTTTGTCTCAAACAAACAAAACTATAACCGAGACTATCTATACTCACAAAGCAGTGACATAATTAACATTCTGATGTATTTTTCTTGTTGTTCATTCATTCCTTTATATTTGGGGATTCTTTTTGTAACACAGGTAAGGACTTGCTTAATATGTATAAGTTGTTTTGTAATCTTATTTTTGCAAGCACTTATTATGATGTGGATACTTTTCTCTGCTATTTAACACTTTTCACAAAATTTTAATGCCTACATAACATACATTTAGATACATTGCTTAATCTCTTCCTTATTTGACATTTGATCTAACTTTTTACTCTTACAAATAAGTCTACATACCTACACATCAATTTTTCCCATTCCAAAATATATTACTCAGATAAATATTTTAGAACAGTTCAAAGGCCTTGGGCGGTTTCAGTTGCTCCTCCCCCCACCACCTCCCCTGCCTCTCTTTTTCCTTCCTACCATCCTTGTACCACTCTACCCCTGAGCTACATCCTCAGCCTGCTCTTATTTCAGATTTATATTTGAATTTTTACTCTTGGCTCACTCAAGAGACCTGAACTTGTGATAATCCTCCTGTCTCATCCGTGTGTGTGTGTGTGTGTGTGTGTGTGTGTGTGTGTTTGTTTGTTTGTTTGTTTGAAGACAGGTCTGGCTCTGAGGCCCAGGCTGGCCTTGAACTCAGGATCAGCCTCGGAATGCATGCCGCCACACCTGTTCTTCAAAAGCATTTCCTAGCATCACCTCTTCCCTCATGCTGACACTGCCAAGATCACCATCATCAGTTTCAGTGAGCATCCCATGGAGGAGCTGAGCAGAGGACACATGGGGGCCACGAGGGCACAAGGGAGCCCTCAGTTTTACCTTGGTGTTCTGTAGAAGAGCTAGTCCATTACAGGCGTTTGCTAGGAGGAAGTCTCCACTCAGGACAGCTATCTTGTTTCCAAACTTCATGTCTTTCAGTGGTCCATCAGAAGACTGTAATTCGCTTAGGTTTACTATCCCACGATGCACCAGGAGAGCAGTATGTATAAGTTCTGTGATCTCTGCCAAATTTCTTTGACTAAAACATAAAGAAAAGGTTTGTGTGAATGTCAAGTATATATCACCTTATGACCAGTACCAGGACTCGGTTCTCAAAAATTAAACCATGCATACGTGACTTTGGAAGAGAAGGGGCCCACTTTCTAATAAAGCGTTTAGAGTCTCTTTGTTGACTGACCAGTCTCTGTAATCCTCCTTATTCCACCCTACGAGTCACTGTCTCGGAGAGATGGTGGCCACGAGTGCCACCTTCCCAGTTTCGTTGAGATACCTTGCTCTCCGTGCACAGTTCTTCCTCACTTAACAGTAAGATTTCTGCTCTACAGAGCAAGTGCCAGGACAGCCAGGCATTGAAACTGTCTCAAACAAAGAAACAGAAAACAAAAAAAACAAAACAAAACAAAACAAAACAAAAAAAAGTGGGCCAACTCAACAGGCAAAGCCTGAGTTTGATTCCCAGAATCCATGTGAAGGTAAAAGGAGAGAACATTCCCTAAAAGGTGTCTGCTGACTCCACACACACGGTGGCTTGCTTGTAATGGTAGTAGTAGTGGTAGTGGTAGTGGTAGTAGTAGTAGTAGTAGTAGTAGTAGTAGTAGCAGCAGCAGCAGCAGTAGTAGGTGCGAGCTGGGTGGGGTATAAGTATATACCTAGAATTCTAGGGTTTGGCAGCTGTAGGCAGAAGAGCAGCAGTTCAAGATCATTCTCAGTGACACAGTGAGCTTGAGATTAGTGGGGGTCACAGAGACTGTCCTTAAACCAATCTGAACACTGCGGATGGCTGTGGTGAGGCCTCTCACTCCCACACACGAGTGCTTTGGGTTTTGGGGATAACTCCAGAGCTCCACTCTCATCCAAAGTCCACAGCTTTGCTTGTAAAGAGCCACAGACTCGAGGTTTGCTTGTGAAGAGCCACAGACGCGGCTCTTACAACGTGAAGTCGTCAAAGTCCCCAAGAGCTTTAGGGAACTTGTATGAGTCTGGGCTAAGCAGCTTCTGAACACCCAGTCTTGTGTACAACAGCAGACAAACCTCAGGGCATTGCTCGACCTTCCTCAGAGGAGCTTCCTGCAGTAGATGGGAGCTAACACAGTGCCACCACGGGACCATGATGGGCAGAGCCATGGGGTGTCGCCACCACCGCCTTCCCCTCAAGGCTCAGAGGTAGGTCCACAGGAAGGAGGATGAGAAAAGCCAGCCGTAGGAAACAGTGCCCTCCAGAGACAAGAGGATGCTACACACGGGCTCAGGGACTGGGACAGCGCACAACACAGTGCACAGGTTCTAGCACGCAGGGTCCCAGGGCCGAGAAGGGGAAGTAGACATGGATGTGAGCCCAGCCATGTGACTATTTTGAGTTGATCCCTGATGAGAAGGGAAAATTATGATTTTCCTGTTATTGTTATTAGGCGACAGTGCAAGCCACATCATGGATGTCAAGGTAGGACAACTTCCGGGAAAGAGGCTCTCTCCTTTCACCTTCACAGGGGCTAACTCAGCAATCGACCAGCGGAGTGTGGCTGGTTGTATCAGCCGTACTCCAGGGCAGACCCCACACAGAGTAGCTGACCAATAAAGCAGACTCCAGGGGGCTGGTTTTAGTATTTTTTTGTCCTACCAACTTAACTTTTTTAGTTTGTTTTAATTTTCATATTTTGTTGTTTTTGTTTTTGTTTTTGTTTTTTTTTTTTTTTTTAAGAGAGAAAGGAAAGTTGTGTGTGGAAGAATATGGTCAAAATATAGTGTAAAAAATTCTAAATAAAATTAAAAAGCAACAGCATACTACATTGCTCTAAGCACGAACCAATTCTCACAGAAGAGGGCGGCAGCTCAGAGGGCAGAGCAAGTGTTACAGAGAACGGCCAGTCAGGAAGCTGCTTGTAGGCACTAGGACTGGGCCCTAACCCAGCATTTCTTGCTTGTAGAGTAGGCAGTTCTGACAGCAGGAGCCCAGCTGGACCTCAGAATCGCTAAGGACCAGTGAGATTGCTCTCCTAAGAGATGGCGTGTATTACTATACAATATCCAGGCTCCCCCATAGCTCCTGGTCTCCAGCAACCCTTCTTTACCTGCCCAGCTATCTTGCTGCCCTCTGGAGCTAAGTTATAAAACCATCTTCTAAAAGAAGTGACTAAGAAAGGGATTAAACATTTTATGATGGGGCTGGAAACACAGTTCGGTGGTCAGAGTGTTTCCTGTTCTTCCAGAGGGCCAGCTGCAGCTCACAAACGAGGAGGATCTGACACCCTCTTCCCGACTCTGGGCGCAGCCCTATATACACGGCATAAACTCGCATAGACAAACACATTAAGTGAAAATAAATCTTAAAAAATGTGCTGCTATCTTGCAAATACTTTCTATTTTTATAAAGCCATTTCCTAAAAAGAGAAAGAAAAAAAAGGAACCAAAACAAAAGTCGGGTGGGGTAAGATCTGTGAGGAGCTACGGGGAGGCTTGGGGAGTGGACATGACTGAAAATACATTGTATGCACATATGAAATAATCAAAGTTCATAAATTCAGGCTTGTTGGCACCTGTCTTTAGTCCTAGCATTTGGGAGGCAGAGACAGACAGATCGCTGTGAGCTCAAGGCCAGCCTGGCTTACATAGCAAGTATTTATGTAGCCAGGGAGACAGAGAGACCCTGTCTCAAAAAACACCAAAAGAATTAATAGAAGAATTTTTACAGTTTATGTATGCCACATTTGACAGACACTGCACAATGAAATTATAAAAAAGTTCGGCAGTCATAAGGCTTACACATTTAGGTTAAGTCTCTCACGCAGTTTAACTTACCAAGAAGGTAACAGCTCAACCTGCGAAGGGCGAGGTGTTTAGAATTATCCCAAGTGTGCCAATGGGCAGCTACGGCTTTGATAAAGACGTCCATAGTAATAGACAGCACCCACTGAATGAATAAGAACCTTTAAACGCTCCCTCATCACAATGGCAGTGATAACTAAGTGAAAATCACCGCGTAGTGTAGCCATCACTTAGTGAGCACTCTTGCTGTGCGGCGTATTTGCCTGCTTCTTACAGCAGGCGCAGGGAGCAGGAGGTTGAGAAAGGACAGAAGTGTAACCCATAGCTGGTTATACGTCATGGTGACCAATGACAATGTAAACGGAGGAGGGGAAGCCACAACCATTAAAGTATGCAGCCGTGGGACATGCCCACCTTGCTCACCCAGCCTTCAACATTCCTGCCAAGCACCATGAAGGAAGAGCTTTCATAAGAGGCATTGGAGAAGAGCAAGATTGTCTCAAAAAATTGAGCCCCCCCCCCGCCCCTGCTCCCTCTGGACAGGTTTTCACTATGTAACCTTGGCTGTCCTGGAAATATACACATCAGCCCTTCTCTGCCTCCTGAGTGCTGGCTCTAGGCAGCCGTTTTGTGAATGCAGACACCTGCGGTGTCCAGAACACAGCCTCAGACCCCATGGAGCTGCAGTTAGAGATGCTTGTGAGATCCCCACATGGATGAATGCTAGGAACCAACCCTGGGTCCCTGGGAAGAGCAGTAAAGGCTCTTGATGAGACATGCTCAGCTGTCTTTCCAGCCCCAAGCTTGCCTATTTTTGTTCAAAGCAAGTGGGAAAGTTAATCAAGTTTTCCCCAATCCTTTTGTTAGAACCAAATCAATAGATTTATCCTAATCAACAACAGCTTGAAAATAATTTCCTGTAGCCGACCTCACAAGATAGCCCAGAGATGAGCTCTTTGCATGCCCAAGTAAGTCATCGCTGACAGGAAGTGAGGAGACCAGAGACCAGGTTTCTTCCAGTTCTCAGCTTCCCAGAGTCAGGTTCTGGTTATGTGGCTGTTTCTCAGTACTTAGACCAGCAGGCAACTGTTGAAGAGAAAGCTACTGCTCTTACTGGTCCCCGCTTGCTTTCTGTAGGACTAGGAATGGAGCGTCGGTCATCTGTGAACCTGCTCTGTAATTACCATCTAGGGCTGTGCTCTTGACCTCTCAGATTTTACCAGATGAGCAGCTCTGGATCACACTGTGCAAATGCGCAATGTAGTGGCCACCCGGAAGCAGTACCAGGGTGAAGCAGTCTAAGGGAATTTGCTTCTTAGTATCATATTCCTTTTTAGGTACCCAAAGCAATTCAGCTAAGCTCTGAGTATATTAGATGTAAAACTTACCTTAAATAAAAGTCACCATGCCATTCTATATGTACACACACACAACACACACGCGCGCGCGCACACACACACACCTCTTAGTTACCCCTCCTTCCTGCTTAGCCTTGACTAGAAAGGGGTAATAAGTAAATAAGCTGGGCATGGTGGTGGTCATGAGGATCACGGTGACTCTGACTTGCAGGACAGTCCTGGCTATTATGAGCTCTAGACCAGCCTGGGTGCAGAGTAAAATCCAAGCAAGCCAATGGTATGATATGAGAGCAGACTCAACCCTTCCCAGGACTCCCAACCCCCAAACAACAATGACAACAAAACCCAAACCAATCCACTTACAGAAGGTGATCAGAGCAAGGAAGTGATTCTGACACTGAAGGGAACTGGTGAGTGACTTTACGGAAGTGCATGCGCACCAGCATACAAGATACTTCCAAGGCTCAATAGTCAGTGAGTACATCTGGGGGACAACTGTGAGAGTGTGTTGGGTCTAGAGAGCTTGCGACCACGGCTTTCCCACACCAGTGCAGCACCTCTCCATTTGAGAAGTGCGAATAGCAGACGTTGTTAGTTATCTGCTTCCCTGACCTCCTTACTGTACCGAAGCTTCTTTGTCTGAAATAGCCATGTGCGCCTTTGAAAAGACTCTCGTCAGCTGGCAAGGTGGCCTTTGATCACAGCACTTGGAAGGTGAAGGCAGGAAGATCCTCCTCCTCTCATCCTCTAACGCCTTAGCCTTGGCCATCTAGGATGGATGGCATCTCAAAACCAACAAAACCCGAAAGATCCCTTCAGCAGCTGGTGCAGCTCTGTGATCACAGCACAAATCTAGGCAGAGATGTGTGCAGGTGTCCAAGTGGGGTTTCTGAAAAACTCTACTAACTCTCAGAATGAGGAAACAGATTGATCTAGATGTTGTGTCCCTTTAACACGTGGGGCTGAACCATCTAGACTATAACCCAAGTTCTTAGAGACTCAGTGGAGACTTGGGGATTGTGGTACTTTGAATGTAATTGGTCCACTTGGGCCCCATAGAAAGTGTTACTATTAGGAGGCGTGGCCTTGTTGGAATAGGTGTGGCCTTACTAGAGAAGGTCTCTATGTCGCTGGCTCGCTTCTGAGGTTTCAGAAGCTCAAGGCAGGCCCAGTGTTGCTCCCTGCCAATCCAGCACCATGCCATGCTTCCCATGTGATGATAATGGACTGAACCTCTGAACTGTAAGCCAGCCCAATGAAATGTTGTCCTTGGTCATGGTGTCTGCTCACAGCATAAAACGGTAACTAAGATAGGGATCTAATGCAGCTCCCAATCTGAGGGAGGCAGAAGAAGAAGAAAGGAAAGCTTGGGCTCTCTCTCGGAGTTACCGCTAGATTCCTCGTTTTTATCCTCTTTGTTTCTAGGTAGCCCCTCTCTCCACCCCTGCCCTGTGCTGGGTGAGCCCAGGACCTGCAGGTCCCAGACAAATGCTTCACCATGAGCTCCACTCTCAGCAACCTGACTTGTCTGTGAGATAAATCAATACCACACTTTTTTTTTTCTTTTTTTCGGAGCTGGGGACCGAACCCAGGGCCTTCCACTTGCTAGGCAAGCGCTCTGCCACTGAGCTAAATCCCCAACCCCACAATACCACACTCTTAAAGCCACTGTCAGAGTTAGCCTAACCCATTCCTAAGAGACATGGTCAAAAAAAAAAAAAAAGTGCCAAAAATGGCCAACAGTTATGCTCGTCTTCCTACGCTCTTGTTTCTTACAACTAACACTGTCCTCTTGGAGACGGCTCCGCGTTATTGTTGGCAGGGAAACGCCTCGCTCATTTCACATAGCCAGAGACATGACAAACACATCTGCCACCTTAGGGCGAGGAACTGGTCCGTTTTTGTTTAAAGCACCTCTTTTGATCTAGTGTGTGCGCATGTGCACTCGGGCCATGGGATGTCAAAGTGCAACGTTTGGGGAGTTGGTTCTGCCCTTCTGTCTTCCTCCGTCTGCCTGTCTTTAGGCACGGTCCCCTGTGGAGTTCCTGAGTCTTTGCTTGCTCCCCCTGGCTGGCCTTGAACTTCTGACAGTGCTCCTGCCATCTCACTGGGATTGCAGAGGAATGCCACCACGATGGCTTTTTTCCTGGATTCCAGGGATTGAACTTCAGTCCCTGCGCTTGCACCGTCTGAATATTTAGAACTCAGCGTTAGCCAGGTGTGGTGGTGCCACCCTGAAGCCAGCTGAAGCAGGAGGGTCTCTGCCACGGCTACATAGGGAGACTCTGTCTCAATGATGGTGACGATAATAATGGGCTCTATGCCAGTTTTAAGTGAAGTTTTTCCCACTTTCCTAGAATTAACTCCTTCTGTACGTAAAGGTCTTTGAAGACATCGCAATCACTCCCCATACCCTTGCATTTCTACATTTTAATTATCTATCGACTTTCATACACAGCCTATGAAGTTTTTGTTAAACGACCAACTTGTTACTTAGCAACAGCTTTGGAAAGGCTGCAGGACTGCTGTCAATTGATTTCAAAGGGGAAGCGGGGATATACACTAAAGTCAGGCTTATGGAGACCCTGTGGTAAGTCCTCAGGGGTCAATTAACCTCCAATTATCACCTCCCAAGTACAACGGTGACGCCACCATAGGCACACAGCTGCCGCTGAACAGTTGAATTAAAGGTTGTTCTTTACAGAAACTCGAAGTCTCTATATGCTTTAGACTTAAGCCCGCATTAAAATAGGACAGCCAGTACTTCACCATATGGAGAGATTAGAAGACAATAAGCTCTCTTTTGTAATTCCCTGTTTTCTTCTGTATTCTCCTATCTCTTCTTCCATTCCTTTGTTTCCAGAGTCTTCAAAGATATGGAATGGTACAGTCAGCATTTGTGTCGTCCTCTACCTAAATGCTTACGTGCTCTCGTGTTTAGTATTTAAGAAATAAGACACTTTTACTTGAGGAACTTTCAGACACACAAGTGGAAAACACTGCACCAGGGCCTCCTAAGCAGCTTTCAAAATGGTTAGCCGCACGCACTCAAGCCTCAGTCACAGCACACGCTCGCTCTCCTTCCACAGGACTTTGAAGTAAATGCCACCCTAGGTCATTTCCTCTGAAAAGACCACGAAAGTCCTATTTAAAAATGGCTCGTGGTAGGGGCTGGGGATTTAGCTCAGTGGTAGAGCGCTTACCTAGGAAGCGCAAGGCCCTGGGTTCGGTCCCCAGCTCCGGAAAAAAAAAGAACCAAAAAAAAAAAAATGGCTCATGGTGATTATGGGTGCACGTATACAATGAGTTACTTTCAGCCAGTCATTACTATATGCTGAGCACCATGTGTAAAATACTTTTTGTAGGAGTGGCTCGGCTGATTAGCAAATAAACTGTTCTTTCAAACAACAGCTCGTCAAGGTGAGCGGCAGCTCCAGTCCAGAAGGGGGCTCGACTGACAGGCTGAGTTGCTGCTGCTCGCCTGCAGCTGGACTGGAGCCCAGGGCACCGGGTTCAAAGCCTGGGCTCTTTGCGTATCAATAGCAAACTCATCAAAACCCAAAACACAACGGGTACAAGATTTGGGGTCTCTCTGAAAGTAAAATGGCAGGCCAGAGTCATTTACTTAGAGTCATTTTACTTGAAACCTAAAACATTTTTGTTTTAATTTGAAAAGGGTTTTTATAATGACTTCATGAAATTCTTGGGCAAATGGATGGAACTAGAAAATATCATCCTGAGTGAGGCAACCCAGTCACTAAAGAACACACATGGTATGCACTCAGTGATAAGTGGATATTAGCCCAAAAGCTCAGAATACCCAAGATACAATGTACAGACCACATGATGCTCAAGAAGAAGGACAACCAAAGTGCAAATGCTTTACTCCTTAGAAGGGGGAACAAAAATACTCATGGGAGGAAACATGGAGACAAAGTTTGGAGCAGAGACTGAAGGAAAGGGCATTCAGAGACTGCCCCACCTGGGGCTCCAGCTCATATACGTACAGCCACCAAACCCAGACAAAATTTCAGATGTCAAGAAGTGCATGCTTATAGGAGCCTGATAGAGCTGTTTCCTGAGAGGCTCTGCCAGAGCATGACAAATACAGAGGCGAATGCTCGCAGCCAACCAGTAAACTGAGAACAGGGTCCCCATTGGAGGAGTTAGAAAAAGGACTGAAGGAGTTGAAGGGGTTTGCAATCCCATAGGAAGAACAACAATATTAACCAACCAAACTCCCCAGAGCTCCCAGGGACTAAACCACCTTCCCAAGAGTGCACAGGGATGGACCTATGGCTCCAGCCACATGTGTAGCAGAGGATGGCCTTGTTGGGCATCAATGGGAGGAGAAGCCCTTGGTCTTGCCAAGGCTCATTCCCCAGTGTAGGAGAAGGTCAGGGCAGGGAGGTGGGAAGGAGTGGGTGGGTGGGTGAGGGAGCACCCTCATAGAATCAAGGAGGGGTAAATGGAAGTGGGGTACTGGGAAAAGGGATAACATTTAAAATGTAAATATTTAAAATACTCGATTAAAAAAAAACCTAGCCAACCAACCAACCAACAAAAAGGATTCTACATGTAACAGAAGTAAGAAAAAATGCTCAGAACGAGTGCGGAAAGGAATCTTTCATTTTTATTTATTTATTTGTGTGTGTGTGTGTGTGTGTGTGTGTGTGTGTGTGTGTGTGTGTGTGTAGTATCCATTTGTGGGTTTCCATGTAAGAGAAAGAGATTAATATAAAAAGTACTGTGATATTGAGCAAAAAGAATCAGAAAGGGAGAAAAATTAATTTTCAAATAATAATACAATTCAAAAACTAAAAGTTTAGGACTAAAGAGATTCAGTGGTTAAGAGTGTTTGTTGTTCTTACAGAGGACCTGGATTTAGCTTTGAAGCCCCATGGGATAGCGGGTTTCTGGAGGGGAAACCTGGAAAGTGGATAACATTTAAAATGTAAATAAAAAAATATACAAAAAAGGAAAAAAGTTAAAAAATACCACTAAAAAAAAAGAAAACTTTTTTTATAATCCCTTAGGAAGAATAAATTAAAAATTAAAAAGAAGAGTTCAGAAAAAATAAAATTAGATTTAGATTTTAAAACTTGTTATGAAGTTACATCTGCAGCTCTGTGTGTGTGTGTGTCTCAGTGTGTGTATGAGTGTGTGTGAGTGTATATGACTGTGTGTATGAGTATGAGTGTATGTTAGTGTGTATGAGTGTATATGAGTGTGTGTGTGTGAGTGTATATGAGTGTGTGTGTGTGTGTGTTCTCCAGTTCAATGACCTGAACCTGGGACCTTGGTAGTGCTAGGCAATCACTGGGCTGTACTTTAAAATGTACAATATAATAGCACAACTGACAAATGTACACTACTTGGTGGAATGAAGAAAAAGCCAAATATATTTGAAAAAATGTTCTTGACCAAGATAACATTTCAAATCCTTACAGAAAAGATAGATTTTTTAATCTATCTATCTATCTATCTATCTATCTATCTATCTATCTATCTATCTATCTATCTATCTATCTACCTACCTACCTATCTACCTACCTACCTACATTTTTAACAAATGATGTTGGGACTACTGGCCGCCAGTTGAAGGATAAACTACTTCATAACCTGAATAAATACATATTAAGATAAATTCATCATCTAGATGTGAAATATAACACACTAACTTAGGACAAATGTTTTTAGAAAGAAGTTTCTATGTACTGGAAGATATCCGTGAGTGACCTTCTCCTAAGTGGCATCTAAAGCCGTGTCCTCCATTTTCATCGATCACATCTAGTGTCTTAGTAACTTTATGAGGTCTGCCTGGGGAGAGAAGCACACGCCTGCTGATGGAAAGGGGGAAAATAGAGGAACATAGTGAAAGACACCAGCAGGCTGTAGAGAGGGCTCGGCCATACTGCTCTCACAAAAACCCAGTTCCATTGACCCACAACTCCAGCTCTGAGGGACCTGACGCTCTCTCTGGCCTAGACCACAGACACTTGTGCTCAAATGCACGAATCAACACACATGTACACCTTTTGTGTACATGCCTTTGCTCCCTGTGCTCAAGAAGCAGAGGCATTCCAGCTAGCTCGGCATACACACCAAGACCCTGACTCAGAAGCAAACAAACAAACAAACCCTAATCAGTGCAGTCATGAAGGACGCACACAATTCCAAACCACATGACAGGCACTTGGAAAACATTCTTGGAAAAAGTCTTGTGACAGAATGTTGGGAAGCCATAAAGAAGACAGCAGATAAGTGTTGGTAGTTAAAAATATACAAGAAATTAATAGCAAAATGTATGCTGAGACTAATAAACACAGACTTGAGGTAAAATATCTCAAAACCATATAACAAAAAATATTTATGTTTTAAATATTTGTAGAATTTGTCCAAACTGGACACACTAATAAGGAAAAGATAGCCACTGTAATAACAAAATGAGAACGGCCATGATGAGTAATTTCAAAACCACAAATTACTACTGTATGTATGAGCATTTAGATTATCTCAATCTTAGGCCACGACCAAACTACGAATGTGTGTGTGCATGTGTGTGTGTGCTCTTGTGTGTGTGTGTCTGTGTGCATGTGTGTGCCTGTGTGTGCGTGTGTGTGTGTGTGTGTGTGTGTGTGTGTGTGTGTCGTCTTGACTGTGCTTCAGCAGGAACTCAGACACCATGTTTCTAGGGAAACTCTTCCACACTTGTGACTGCCTTCAAGCATCCAAGTGTATAACAAGGAGTGGGAGACACCGGTGAGTGAGATCATCCAATCATACCCTCTGCGTAATAACGGGCCCTGTCCCTACTCACTCAAACTGTGTGCTCTATTTACCTCACAGCGTGTGAGCTAAGCCATCGTGCCATTACTGTTCTCCCTTTCCCATTGCTGGCACAGCTAAACACCCTTTCATCTGATTTCAGAGAGGTCCAGCTAAGCTCCTACTCAGGATGCCATTCAACTCTGCTGGAACATTTCCAGTGACGTGGCACTGGTGACATTATGATGACATAAATTGTTTTTTCTTGTTTGTTTTTGGTTTGTAGCTAAGGATGGCTTTGAACTTCTCACCCTTCAGTCTTTACCTTCCAAGTACTAGGATCAGGTTGTGAGGTGTGCACCAACAGGCCTGGGCCACGTGCAGCTGAGGTCAGATACAAGAGCTTAGACTCACAAGGTGAGTGCACTTCTATCTAAGTATTGTCAGATCACTGTGCACACGTGTTTGCTGTGTCCTCTCCTTCTCTGTGCATGTGTGTATCTGTGTGTGTCTGTCTGGCCACATGGTCCCATGTCACTCTGACTGACCTTGAACTCAGAGAAAATGTATTCTCTGAAATTGTCTTAAGCCAGGTGCGGTGTGGTGGCTCACACCTCCAATCATAGCATTTGGGGACGCTGAGGCAGAAGGATTGCTATGAATTTGAGTTACTGGGCTACATAGTGAGTCCCAGGCCAGCCTGAGCTACTCTGTGTCAAACAGGAAACCTCTAATTTCAGCACTCTTTATACTGGGGGGAAGGATCATGTTTGAGGCTAGCTTGGCTTATGCAGTGAAAACACCAAGGGCTAGAGATGCAGTTTGGTGTGAAGAATAGCGAAGTAGGCATGAGCAGTGGGTGGGTGGGGCAGCATTCTTGACTTTTTTTTTTTTTTTTTTGTTCTTTTTTTCCGGAGCTGGGGACTGAAGCCAGGGCCTTGCGCTTGCTAGGCAAGCACTCTACCACTGAGCTAAATCCTCAACCCCTTCATTTTTGACTTTCAAAAGTTGTTTCCACCTCTCTGGTAACTTATGAAACCTATGATAGAAATGTAGCCTTAAAGTAACAAAAACAGACAACAGGTAATGTTAGGTGAGCTGATGGGAAAATGCAGTAAGTGGCACCCCAAGGGGAAGGACACATTCAACACTGCAGTGGAATCCGGAATGTGTGACAAGCACCAAGCCCTACAGATACCACCCCATGAACTCGGCAGGCACCATAAGAGATTGGCGAAAATAGATATTAGAACAGGGTAATTATAACAGTCTTATAATAAATTTATCAGATGTATGCAGCATGGAATTATGGGGTAACCAGCCACTCTGACTGGTGTAGAGGCCTGTTCCTCAAAGGAGTGAACTCATGTTCGCTACTGTAAAGCCTGTCAGTGGACACATCGGAGTCTGTTAGAATTATTTATGTTTATATCCACGGACCGGTGCTGCTCTCAGCCTTCCTCGGAAAAGCCTGCAGTGAGTGGCAGTTAATCCTGACTCCTAACCCAGGGAAGTGCTGTGAGTGGCTGTTGCATGCTCAGTCCTAATGGGACATCTGTCATACTGCCCCCACCTGCAAGACTCAGGAGACAAGGAAGAGGGCGGAAAAGACGAGTGGATGGGAGCGCCACACCTAGGAACTCACTGCAGGTGCGGTTTCCTGCAGGAGACCCATAAAAGGCTGGGTCGTCAATATTCCATCACGGACGGGGGCGGGGCCCGAGAGGCTTCCTCCACCCCTTCCTGAGAGGCCCGCGGCAGCTAATGGCTGCTGGGGAAGAGTGTCATGTTCTTTAGCGGTGTAGTCATCGAGAAGATAACTTATCCCTGCTCCAAGTAATAACTCCCTACCCACGCTCATGCAGGCGGCCTCCATGAAACCCAGTGGAGCTCAACAAATAAATAAAAAACCAAGAACAAGAAGATGATCTAAAAGAAGAAAGAGAGTTTGTCTGGAAGCAGGTTTCAGTGGGAGGAAGGAGGTGGACTAAAAGGAGAGAGACAAGGTGTGAGCCGAACACCCAGTTATCTCTATAACCCGAGATGGCGGGTTACGACTGCGGTCACGACTCTCATGGTTGGGATTGTTAAATTACATAATGGATACTTGAATACACACACTGTGATACCAACACCACCTCAGTGTGAAACACTGGACGTGCAAGACTGATAACCGGGGCAGGAGGAAGTACAATGTATTTCACCGCTACCCTCAGAATGCAGCTGTCTCACCAACCCTATTGTGGATGCTTTTTAACCCTTTCTTTTTGAGGGAATTGAGCCCAAATCCCCATGTATATGTAATGAATACTCTAAGTATAATATTTTTAATGTATGTCTTAGGAATTCTCTTCTTCTGTCTGCTTTCCCTTGTCCAGAGGTGGAGGGGAAAGAAATAGAGCATAAACCAGCAAAAATATCCCATGTGCCATGTGTTCATGTCTGAACATTTCATTTAATATTTTGGACTATGGCTGGCATCAGTAATAAATATGTCATATTGCCCCCACCTGCAAGACTCAGGAGACAAGGAAGAGGGGGGTTAGGTCTAGGGTTAGGGTTATGGTTAGGAGTCTCCATATAGGAGACTGCTGAATTGCTGTGTGACTGAACACAGATGATGATGAAAGGTATTTGTCAGCTGTGACACTCAAGTGACTGAATGGTAAGACAAGGGAGACAAGCATGAAAATGACGTCAGCATCATCAGATTCTCCTCAGCTTACAGACCTCCCACAGACGCCTATCTGGCACTCAAGGTAAAAGGCCAAACTCCCTACGGTGGCCTCCGAGGCCAAGTACCATCTGCCACAGCTTCTCTGTCCTTTATTTCTTAGTTCATTTCGTCCACTCACGTAGGCATGAGCATGCGCACACATCTACAGGCAGGTGCACACAGACACAGCCGTGTGTGCTTTCTTCCCCGCAAGCCAAGCTTCCTATTGGTTCTAAAATGCTCCAAGCTGTGGTTGCTTCGAGGCCTTTTCCTTTTGCTCTATCTGCTCTATCTGTTTTTGTGAGACTTAGTGGTTTGCCCCCTCCAGGCCAAAGTGGCCTTCTCTGCAAGGCCTTCACAACCACTCCATGGATGACGGCAACCCCACTGTCCGCACATTATCACCTCACCCTATATGTTAAGCACTAGTATCTTGCACTTCCGTTTGGCACATGGGATACTTTGCTCTTTTATGTTCTGTTTCCCCATCACCTCTGGACAAAGGAAAGCAGACAGAAGAAAAGGATTCCTAAGATATATTAAAAATATCATACTTAGAGTACTCATTACATATACATGGGGATTTGGGCTCAATTCCCTCCAAAAGAAAGGGTTAAAAGCATCCATAAGAGGGTTGGTGAGACAGCACTTCTGTAAAGACATCATGTTTGAAAACCCAAGTTCCTAGGATCAATATGGTGGAAGGAGAAAACAGACTCCTGAAAGTTGTCCTCTGACCACTGCATGAGTGCTGTGGCACAGGACACACCACCACCACCACCACCACCACCACCACCACCATCATTACCACCGCCACCACCACCACCACCACCTCCACCACCTCCACCATCATTACCACCACCATCACCACCGCCACCACCACCACCACCACCTCCACCATCATTACCACCACCATCACCACCACCACCACCACCACCACCACCACCACCATCACCATTATTACCAACACATTCACCAGCACCACCAGCACCAGCACCACCAACACCACCAGCAGTAGCAGCACCAGCAGCAGCACCACCACCACCAACACCACCAACAGCAGGAGCCTACCAAAATCAAGAAGCCAGCTATGCTAAAAAGAGAATGCACAGGCTTTCCTAAATGCATGCCAGGTAAAAAGTGATCTCATTTGGAAGAGAAGAGTTCTCACAGACTAGCCCAGGTTAGTCTTTCAATCCTCTGTCCTAGTCTCTTATATTTATTTATTGAAGTAGGGTCTGTCTACACAGCCTTGGCTGTACTGGAAATCATTATATAGACAGATCAGGCTGCCCTTGAATTTAAGACATCTGGCTGCCTCTGCCTCCCAAGTGCTGGGATTAAAGACCTGTGTCACGTGACCCCGCTTGCCTCTGAACACTTTTAATCAGGTGTCAAACATATCTGTTTTGTAAGTAAACTGGACTCAAAAGTTTAAGAGTTTATTTTACGTTAAACTGTAATAGTTGAAGATACACAGGATTTTGTCATGTATGCATGTTGATGACATAATTTAGATGGTGATTTGAGGCTCGCCATGACTACAACATTCAAAACTAACCATATCTTGTTTCTAAATTTAAAAAGAATTGATTTTAAAATCAATGTGCTAAACCTCGAACTCTAACCATCTAAAGCACAATGTCAGCCAGGAGTAGTGGTGCGTGCTTGTAATTCTAGCTCTCCGGAGGCTGGGGCAGGCTACACGGTGAGTTTAGTGTCAGCCTGGGGAACGCCGGTCTTCAACAAAGAAAAAAGGTATCGGTTGGGAACAAGCTCCACAAGTGCAATTTGATTGGCTGTGGCTTTTCCGTAATGGTCTCCAGCTGCTGCAATGAGACGTTTCCTTGTTGAGGACGAGGATTACACTTATCAAAATATTTAAAAGAAGGAGAGGAGGAAGAAGAGGAAGAGGAGGAGAAGAAAGTCCCAGGCTGTCATCGGTGGTAAGGTGGCCTCTCCAGGTAGTGATCAGCTCTCAGGTTGAGGGCAGAGAATGCCCGGAGTTTCTTCCAGACGTGCCCATACATGCAAGCCATCAAGTGGACAGAGAGACACCTGGGTCCATGCTAGAATCCCAGCACGACATGAACACACATTGTCTACGGTGAGGGAGCAGACAGTGGAGACCTCCAAACACACTTTTCTTCCATTTACGTCGGGGGTTGTTTGCCTGTTTCTTTTTGTTATTGTTTTTGAGACAGGGCTTCTCTGTAACAGCCATGGCTGTCCTTGAACTTGAAGTGGTGGGTGCTGGGATTGAAGACACCCACCACTATGCCCAGCCATTTAAAGACATTATATGCTATCACTCACAGTTGGCTGAAAGATAAGTTGTTGGTTTTTCAAGACAGCGTTTCTCTGTGTAGCCTTGGCTGGGCTGGAACTCAGAGCTCCACCTGTCTCTGCCTCCCACGTGCCAGGATTAAGGCATGTGTCGCCCCTGCTCAGCTTCAAAGATAATTTTTTAAAAATCACAACCTAACACAAAAACCAGTGCTTTCTCTTTTCCCATGTTGATTATTTCCCAAAACAACAAGAAGCAAACACCTCGGTGTGGCTGTGCTCTGTAATTAATTTCTGCTGCAGCCGCCAGCCCATCTACAAAGAGGTGAATTGTCTTAGGTGGCCACGCTTGAAAGAACGGAGCCATGATGGCGCTCAGCAAGGAGGCAACATATTTATCATTCACAATCGTCGCCCTCCCCCAGGAAATGTGTATGGCATTTTTGAGGCACAAAGAGCAGAGCCCTGCTTAGTGGTCCCTGGGCACACCTGCGAGCCTACCTTCATACAATACCAACAAGCCAGACAATTCACCATCCTCAAGAACATATTCTTCAAACCTATTATCTGGGTAAGTCAAACACAAACACGACACTATCAACACATAATTATCCGACAGGCCAACCAGATGCTCATTATGGGAAGAGGAAGCTAACTCATAGCATCTGGGTTCTGGAAATAGTTAAGCCAGGCTCTCTTCTGCCAGAGAAACAGAGCCAACCTAGCTAGGAGAGTCCTCCCTCCCCTTGTGTTGGAGTCCTTTTGGGTTTGGAGACCACAAAAAGGGTTAAAAATCCTTGAGACTACCAAAACAGATTAGCAGGACATCTGGGTGCTTCGGCTGTCACCGGAGGGGCAGCCCTCGGAGGGAATGCGGGTCCCCACTCAGGTTATCAGATGGACAGCTGATCAACATGAAACAGACTTGCTCTGGGCAGGCTGCGCTGAGCTTCCTGACAGGAATCCCAATGAGAGCCCTCTGCACTCTGCCGTTGAGCGCTGCCATTTTTCACTGCTGCAGCTCCCTGGACATATGGGAATCCCTAGTGAGGAGTACATAAAGCCGCTCGAACTCAAGTGACGGCTCATTTCCCCTGGCTGAAGGCAGACATTAATATCCCGAGGAGAGCACACCCGCCTCTCTGACCCTCACCTACCCAAGCAAAACCACTGTCCTATTTCTTCATGTAATAAGCTTTTAATGAAGAAAACCAAAATCTCGTCCCTCACTGCAATGCAGTTCTACATGAAAAGGTTATACAAATACATCAGATCTCCTGTCAAAGTTTCCCACAGTCACTGTCCCCGGCCCCACAGGAGTGCGCGGCCTGTCACTCCCCCTCCCGTAGAGCTCGATCTTTCTGCTGAGGCCCTGGAGTTCTCTGCTCTGATAATTACGATTTTCTTCCGGCATGGCAGGTAGAGGATTAAAGAAGTGATTACGAAGAGCTCGCTGCTACCCCCATTTTCACTACAAATCCCCCTTGTCCAGGGCTCATCATTTAGACATGAATCTGCTTCAGGCACAATCAAGACCGGGAGGAATGACAGTTCAGTGGCATAACCCACCAGGAAAGGACCCAAGTTACACCGGAATATGAGAAAGCCACAAGCACAGGATGAATCGGACGGAGCTGGTCTCACACACGCTAGTCTCAAAGGGTTAATGGGGAATCTGCGAAAGCAAAGGAAGACAGGCAGACTTTTACCTGTGACTATGGAGACTGACCACAATAAGGGGGATTTGAACGGTAATGGGCCCAGTGGCCAGCGCCAGGGCTCAGTGAGTTCTGAATGGCCTCAGGAGAGGTGGGGGTTTAGTTTTTCCCTCATGAGGGCAAGCGGGGGTTAGGAAGGCTGCAGGTGAAATGGTCTGCAGTGAGCAACACAGCAGGGAGGAGCTGATGTGCAGAGACCTCTGTGAGAGAAGAGAACCTCGCAGGTTCCTTTAGAGCACAAACTCTGTCTTGGCCGGGAGAGGTGAAGGTAAAATGGGATAAGGGCTGAAGACCTGTGAAGAATGTCAGGACACAGGCTGTTCAGTTCTGTGCTTTAAGTCACGTTATTTACTGTTTTCCAATCTGTCTAGATATCCAGAAACACAGCAGTACATCCTACGTGTCCCAGGGTGTCTAAACCAGCCACGCAGTAGACGCAACAGGCAAGAGGTCAGTATTCAGCTGAACACACGCCCACAGCCCTCACTGCCACAGACATTTAGGATGCACTTGCCTGGATTTTTGGTGTGTATGTTTGTGAGTGTGGTGTAAGTGTGTGTGTGTGTGTGTGTGTGTGTGTGAATAGGTTTTCGTGCTGTCCCGAGTTGGATCTATTATTGTCTACACTACTCCTCTGAGACAGGGTCTTTCACTTAACCCGGAGCTAGAATGGCAGTCAGGAAAACCCAGAGAGCCTCTAGTCCAGTGGCTCTCAACGTGTGTGTGTTCTGCAGAAACCAGAAGGGAGAGTCATATGCTGTTCACATGGAAACAGTTGTGGCCACTCCGTGTGTGCATGAACCAAACTCTTGCCCTGGGCAGGAGCAGCCAGCCTGTAAGTGCTTAGCCATCACTCCAGCAGAGCTCACTGTGTACGAGAGGCTCACCGTGCACTCTTGCTCGTCTGACCCCACTGCCAGAGCTCTGGACGGAGAACTGTGCTACTGCACCTGCTGTCTATGGTGCCGAGACTGAACCCAGGCCTCCGTGATGCTGAGCAAGTGCTCTACCTTCCTAGCAGAGGGGCTGTTAGTAGTTCTGGTCACGCAGTGGACTTCTTTGGCAGGTCAATGAAACCGGAAGAACTACCCAAAATAATGGTTTTAAACACATAGATATGACACTAAAAAACATCCTCAGAAATCTCTGGGAACGAGATGGAAGCTAGTTTGGGAACTTGCGTGGAAAGGAGGGAGTGTTGGGATAAGCGTTCCCACAGAGACAAGTGCTTTATTCAGCATGCATATCTTCAAAACCCAATAAAGGGGGATTATTAAGATTTCATAGATTTAATGTAAACATACAGAAGTCAAGCTATTTGTCTTGTTACCCAAGAGCCACCAGGAGACACAGCTGATGTGTGAACCCATGTTCTACCAACTTGGTAGCTAAGTGTTGATAGGATTGTGTGTGTGTGTGTGTGTGTGTGTGTGTGTGTGTGTGTGTGTGTGTGTGTGAAAGAGAAAGCCAGTGAAAGTTTTAAGAGATAAAAACCGACAAGAGCTACGGAATGACTGTCTATGATTCTGCGCAGTAGACTGATATCTGGAACCACTGTCTTTCCCACTACAGGCCAATGCAGAATCAAACGCCTGGTGGTGTCACAGCCGCAGCCTCACCTCTCAGGTAACTAAGGCAGAGTGGGCACCGGGAGCTTGAGGTCAGCTTGTTCTAGATATGAGTTTGGGGCCATCCAGGGCAACACGGCAAAACTGTGTCTCAAAAAACAAAATGAAACAACAGCGGAGGGAGAGGGAGATAAGGAGAGAGAAGGTGGGAAGGAGGGAAAGGGAAGGAGGGAGAGGGAGGTAAGGAGGTAAGGAGGGAGAGGGAAGCAGGGAGAAGGAGGGAAGGAGAGGGAAGGAGAGAGAAGGAGGGAAGGGGATAGTAGAAGGGAGAGGGAGGGAAGGAGGAGGGGGCAGGAAGGGGCAGGATAGAGCTGGTACACTCAAGGGCAGCTGTGTGTATCTATTCTGAGTGGAGGCTGTTTAACCAGCCTTGAACCTGAACGATGGTGTGGACGTAACACAGGAATATGACGCAGATGTCTATTTTGTCACCATGACATTTTACAACCACTTGTCACTACAGTCTAGTTTGGCCTGATGTAACACATGGAAACAGCCTGACAGGTGCTATTGTTTGGAGTGAGTGCTGACCACAGTCCATGGGGATGGCAGAGCTAAGTGGGAAATAACCACAGTAGCTTTTAGGCATGGATCATATCAAATAAGTTAGAAAAAACAGGATCCTTAGTGGAGTTGTAAAATAACTGACATTCCAAGAAAAACTCTTCTCCTTACAGTGCTTGACAGCTGCTGTTCGCAAAGCACCACCGAGAGCCCAGGGACAACTGTAGTGCCGAGATCTGGGAAGGAGACCAACAGAACACCAGGCCAGCCGCCCAGGCACAGTCTCCACACAGAACACCAGGCCAGACGCCCAGGCACAGTCTCCACACAGAACACCAGGCCAGACACCCAGGCACAGTCTCCACACAGAACACCAGGCCAGCCACCCAGGCACAGTCTCCACACAGAACACCAGGCCAGACACCGAGGCACAGTCTCCACACAGAACACCAGGCCAGACACCGAGGTACAGTCTCCATCACATTCAAAGTGAAGAAGGACAGTAGTTCAACACCCAGGACACAGGGGACAGTTGTCATCTAACACCCAGACAGACATCTCATTCTCTTTATCTGCCAGGTTTTCAGAACACTAAAAAGTAGGAAAAAGGCAAACAAACAAAAACTAGTTTATGTCCTGATTTTAGAGACTAAACGCAGACACAGACATGCACACACACCGAGAACACTTGTGAGCAGCAACATGGATTGGTCACTGGAAAGTCATTTACTCATCAGTATTCCAACAGTTTTAATTCCACTTCCCACCAAGAAGAAAAATGTCAGGGAATATTTAGAGGCACTATTACCAGTACAGTATCAGTCCAGGAAAGGACATAACCAGAATAGTAAATATAAAAATACAACGGCATTTATGAATACCTTCTAAAATATTCAGATCCTATAGAATATTCTTGCTATCTATCATATATGAAATTTCAGACAACGGAACTGGTCAGAAAAACTGTGACTATATTCAGAGATACCTGCTTTCCTTAAAAAATGAAAAATAATTGCTTTAATGAGGTATAACATATATTATAAAAAATTCACATCTAAAGCTTATTCTTCAGTGAGTTTTAAGCAATCGGTTTGGGTTATAACTCAGTGGAGAGCACTTGCTTAGCACGTATGAACCCTGGATTTGATCCCCAGCCCCTGCAAAGGCGGCGGTGGTTAAAAGCATCTGCACACATGGGCAAATGCGGCTGCGCTCTAAGGTCAGAGCGTCTCCACGCCTCGAACCTCAACCCTCGTTTAGGCTGTTCTACTTGACTGTAATTTTGTTTGTAAGTATTTGGAGTTGTTACTGAAATGAATTATAAAAACAATAAAGTAAAATAGAAATGTCAAAATTGTTACTGAAAAATATTATGGCAAACAGGAAAACACATTAAACCCCTCCCCGCCCCCCATTTCTCTCTTTCTCCCAAAGCCAAACATAAATAAAAGACCTATCTGGTGCTTAAGCGTAAACTTAAAAATGTAAAGCTACGTGTAAGTTATTTTTAAAACTGGATGCAGGGATTGTGTTTCTGTACTGTGTCTGTGTCCAACTTTCAAATGAATCACTTAGTAAACATTCCGTTTGCTTATTTGCCAAGAATAACATTGTTTCTCAGGAATCACAATGCGCTGCCAATCCCTACGTGCGGGCTCTTCTTAACTGCATTCTTTGCACAGCGCTTCTATCAGTCACTTCCTATTGCTATGACGAAACACCACAACGAGGTGACTGACAGACGGAAGGGTTTGTTTGGGGCCTGCAGTTCCAGAGGGCGGGCTCCATAATGACTGGGGCAGCGGGCAGCAGGTATGGTGACGGTGCCGGTGCCGAGCTGAAGGCTTGTATCGGGAACCACAGACAGGAAGCAGAGAGGGTGGCGTAGGGATGACAGGAAGCAATGAAACCCGAAGCCTGTCCTCTAGTGACACACTCCCTCCAGAGGGCCTCCTCATCCTCCCAAAGTCTCACTCCGCCTGAGAACGAGCGTGCAAGTGCGGAGCCTGTGGGAAACACCGCTCAAAGCACTGTGATGACTGACTGACTGGCTGGCTGGTCAGTTGGTTGATGAATTGATTGGTTGATGAATTGATTGGTTGATGAATTGATTGGTTGACCTACTATTGATGCCCGATTGATTGGCTGACCTACTGATTGATGACTGATTGATTGATTGACCTACTGATTGATGCCTGATTGGCTCATTTTTCAGGTCTGGAGATGGAACCCACTAGAGCTAACTCTCCAGGCCTGCAGTTTTGTTTGGATCCAACGTTGAGGTTAAGCAGCAAATATGAGTTTTAATCACAATTTCATGCTAAAAAGGTTCTCTTCGTTCATTAATTAAAACTTGTGTGCGTACACACACACCAGCATATAAACATATGGCATGGCATATGTGTGGGGTCAGTGGACGACTGTGGGGAACCAGGAACCGAACCAGGTTACTGAGGAAGTACGTGAGCGAGGCTGCAGTACCACAGCTGGCACACAGTGGCTTCCACAGGGAAAGGCGGAGCTCTTGCTGCATGTTCATAACATGTCAAAGACAGTTGTGGTCTGGAAGACATATGTGATGGTCAAGAGACAGCGTCTAGACAGCAGAGGAGTTTGAGGGGACATCAGGAACCTAACGGGTCCCAGAGGAGGCGGAGTACAGCTCCTCCAAAGAGAGAGAATGTATTATACTCCATTTCTTTGATTCAGGGGTCGCAATGTATTGAACTGCGTGAACGTTTTTACTTAGTCAACCAATGAGGTATTGTGTTTGTGTGTGTATGTGTTTGTGTGTGTATTGTGTGTGTAGCTAAGCCTGAGCGAGAGAGTGAGAACTCAAAACAGATGTCACGCAAACACATACAACATCATGTAAGACAACAGGCCAACCCACCCAGCCGTGATCTCTGCAACTGCTCTACGAGTTCCCTGACACTGTAAATTGACCACGAGGTCAGTGCAGAGCTGCCGCTGGCGACTATTGTGAGCACTTCCTTTCATGATGACTTCCCTCTTTCTGGAAACACCATCTCCCCCTCCTCAGTTGCAATCAGAAGGTAGGTGGTTGTTGCCACAGCTGTGTGACCTCAGTGCCATCTGTGCTGAGTGAGTGACTTGGAGCCACACACGCGGCCCACCCAAGGGTGCTAGACTCTTCTGCAGGTGTCTGAAATAGAGGATTATCCGGGAGCCTTTCGAGTCTGGGGTATGAGTGTGGCTGTGCACGCCCGCCATCCCAGCACTCAGGACACCGAGGCAGAACCACGGTGAGTTCCATGTCACCCTGGGCCTCAAGGAAATGCGAGCAGTAAGGGTGGGAGACTGGGGGACACGAGCCACAGAAGTTTAAAGGCTAAGATGAGGGCTCTGAGTTTGAGGGTAGCCTGGGCTACACAGTTGAGACTCTGCCTCAGAAAAGGACAAGGGTTGAGGCCATTAAGCTCAATGGCCATATTCACTTGGTCTGCCTCGGTTTGATCACCAGGATCTCAACAAAATAAACCAAACAAACTTCCCTCCCAACAAAAGCAAAACCACCAGTACCAAAAAGTATACTTTAGTTACGCATGCTTTCCTGCTTACAGTACCTGTGCTCTGACGCTTCTGAGATGTTTTGGAAATCTCTTCTCAGGACTTGTGTCTACTTAGGGGACAGCAGAGATACGGGTGCAGACCCCACAGGCCTGGAGAGAGGGCTCAGGGGTGAAGAGCACTTGCTGGTTTGCAGGTGACCTGGGTTCGGTTCCCAGCATTTACTTGTTGGCTGTGGTGATTTGAATGAGAGCGGCCCCACAGGCTTCTATGTTTGAGGGCTTGAGGGCTAGTGGAACTGTTGGGAAGCTTAGGAGCTGTGACCTGGTGGGAGGAGGTGTGTCACTGTGGTGAGCTTTGAGGTTCCAGTACCCCAAACCAGGTTCTCTGTCTGTCCGTCCATCTGTCCGTCCGTCCGTCTGTCTCCTGCCTGCCTGCAGCCTAGGATCAGATGTAAGTCTGCAGAACCACTCCAAAGCCATGCTTGTCTATGCACAGCCTTTCTCCCTGTCATGAGGGCCATGGACTAACCCTCTGAAGCTGTAAGCAAGCCCCAGTCAAACGTTTCCTCTGTAAGGTGTTCGGTCACGGTGTCACTTCACAGGAGTAGATAAGTAACGGAGACAGCGACTCACAACCCCAGGGTCCGATGCCCCCTTCCCACCTCTGTAGGCACCAGGCATGCACATGGGCAAAACACTCAGACACTTCAGACAGCTCTAAAGGACATGTTTTTAAATGGCAGTAATAGAACATCTGTCACACTGGTGTGGCCGTTAGATGACTACAGATATTTCCTAGATTATGATAATCTTACATATAAGTGCTTACAAAATATTAACTACTACTACTTTTAAACCAACCTATCTATCTTCAATATTTAGAGAAAACTTTTCCTCCAATTCTACCACATTAAACAAGTCAGAACAGATACAGTTGAGAGAATTAACCCAGATTATTAAAAATAAAAGTTAGCGAGGCACTTCTTACTGTGGATCAGGCTCTAGAGAAAGGATGCATAAGTAAGTGTGCAGTGCACAGTTATCGCAGCAAAGCATGTGGTGCACAGTTATTGCAGCAAAGCGTGCAGTGCAGTTATCATAACAAAGCGTGCAGTGCACAGATATCCCTTCTTCCAAATTTGGTTAAAGCACTATCTAAGGGTTCAAAGCTTAGCAGGAGATGAAATACAATGACAAAAATCTATTCAACAAGAAAACTATGGAGAACACACTGTAGCATGAATACTACAGTCTGAAGTGCTAGGATGGTATTACATAGTCAGTGGCGATTCCTGAGGGAGGCCACTCAAGGGTGACAAAGGGCTGACCCTGAGAAGCAGGACTGCTGCTGCCTGCTCCCAACTCCATATCATGCCTGGTGCTGCAGCAGGTCTCTGGGGCTGCAGGTGAGTGGCTGCGGGTCTGGGGCTGCAGGTGGGTAGCTGCGGGTCTGAGTCTGCAGGTGGGTGGCTGCGGGTCTGGGGCTGCAGGTGGGTATCTGCGGGTCTGAGGCTGCAGGTGAGTATCTGCGGGTCTGAGGCTGCAGGTGAGTCTGGGGCTGCAGGTGGGTGGCTGCGGGTCTGGGGTTGCAGGTGAGTAGCTGCGGGTCATAGCAGAGCTCGCTGTCCGTGCAGAGTAGGCAGGTGCTGTGCAGTTTGAACACCCTGGTAGCTGGCAAACTGAGGCTGAAATATGGGTGGGGCAGAGGCTTGGGCGCCATCCATCCCAAGTTTATTTCTACTCTACAGATTTCTTAACTGTTTATGAACACTGTCTTGAAAAGGCTGATCTGTTCTACAAATGTATATTAATGTCTACAAGTATAAATAAGTGTATCTGCAATGCTTAAAAGCAAGGGAGAGGAAAAGTGGTCTCTCCTCAGAGCCAAGAAAACACGAGGGGAGCCAGCTGCCTTTTCTGGTCAAGGCCCCACACGATAAGCTAAGAACATGGAGTGGCTGAGTTGCTACTGTCCGCCAAAAGTCACCGCATGCAGAGAAAAAGGGCAACACACGTGCCTCTCGGTCTGTATTTTGTTAGTAAGGTTACCTAAGCTAAGGAAATGATGGTTGACGTTGGGTCTCAGAAACAACAGAGGACGACTCATTGCCTCCATGATCAGAAGTCAGGCTGGCTCACTGCCTAACTTCATCAGGTCACTTGGTGTCTGGATGCAAGGGCCAGCTGTGGCCTTTAAATGGAGGCCCACTTGTTAACCAGAGCAGCCTTACAGAGTTAATCTAGTTTAGAAGAGTAAAGGAAGGAATGAGGCTAGCTTAGCCCTTTGTCTTCAGACTCATTCTGAAGAAAAGGCCTCTTACGTGAAAAACGAGGCTTTCTAGCACATCCGCACTACAGAGAGAGGGCTTGGTGGTCCTAGCACCCGGAGTAGAAGGACATCCTCAGCTACACGGCGAGTTCCAACATGAGACCATGACTTTACAAAAAGATTCGGAGGAAAAAGGATTAAGAACTACCTGTTCAGCTTTCCTTGGCCTTAAGTTGGATCTAATTTAGGTGGTCCCTAGCTGAACTGCCCTTGTATTGTACCCGACCACAGAAAATGCCTGAGCCAGGAGTCCTGAGAGGAGGACTACTGGGTTCTGAATAAAGGGGAGGGTGTCAGCCCCTCAGCTGCCCTGACAGCATGCTGTCATGCTGTAACGCCAGGCACATGAGCAACCGGGCTTTCTGTGTTTCTACAGGTGGGTGCGTCTCCTTCTCGTCCTTCCACTCGGATCATCTCCGACTGCAGCGATGAGCCCAGGGCTTGCACGTGCTAGACAAGTGCGGTGTTACCGAGCCATCTTATATTTTTAATAGTATATCTCCTGTGACAGGACCTCCTGCCATTAGGTCCGGAACACGTAACAGTCAATTGTGAGCATTTCTTCAATAACATTCGACTTAGAGTCTAAAGTGTGCCAGTCAGAGCCGTCTGGGAGGAGGGAGCCTCAGCTGAGAAACTGCCTACACAAGGCCTGCTGTGGGCAGCCCAAAGGGCATTTTCTTAATTAGCTATCGGTGTGAGGGCCCGACTCACTGTGGGCAGTGCCACCCCTGCAATGGTTTCCCTGGATTCTGTAAGGAAGCTGAGCGAGCCATGGGGAACATTCCAGCAAGTGCATCCTCCACCTGTTTCTACCTCAGCAGCAGTAATCCAGGAGGCAGGCAGCACCCTCCTCAGCTGCCTCCTGCTTCTTGCCCTGACTCCTTTGATGATAAACAGTGAAGCGGAGTGTGAGCCAACTAACCCTTCCCTGGCTTTGTCACAGCAGTAATAACTCTAGGACACAGGCCTAAAGATCTAGCTTAACCTACTATCTTAAACTGCTGGGCTGCCAATACCAATAACAAAATAAACGAAAACAATTCAACTTCAAGCTAGACATTTCCTTGTCGTCCTAGAGGCTAGAATTTCACAATCAAAAAGGCAGAAGATTTCAGCTTCTGGCAAGGGCTCCCTGGTTGCAGACTTCCCCCTTCTCAAGGAGTCTCTCCAGTATTTCTTGTACATGCACAGTGCAAGAAAGACCTCTTTGTTTCTCTCCTTAGAGAGGACACCAGTCCTGTGACCTCGCTTAATCTTAATTGTTTCCCTAACAGTTCTGTTTCGAAACCCAATCATAGCCGGGGTTAGGACGCTAACATAAACATTGAGGGGCACAATTCAGTCCATAATGCCCACTGAGAAATAACTGTGTGTGAGCCCTATAGTTTAATAGCCCGGTACAAGGCAAAATCCAAGGACATTTAGTGGAAACAAGCACATTTTGATAAGTATCCTGTCTCTTCTCTAAAGCACAGTTTTGACAGGGTTTTATACAAATCATGAGTAAGATACAATACAGTTATTAAGGAATTATCATCCTATTGTGAGAAAGACAAATGCATATCACACAAATAACCTCTGATAAATGTACAACAGTTACTAAGGGCATGTGTTTATTGTAAGAAATATCTTACCTAAATCTCAGACCTACTATTTCTTGGCTATGCAGATCTCAGCCAAATTACTTAACCTCACCTCCAAGCTTTAGGCTTTACCCATTTAAAGCGGCTGCCACCGCTGGCCTTGCCTTGTGGGGCTGCTGGGAAACACACATGAGACGACATTAGCAAAGTGTTGTCAGTGCACTGATCTGCTCAATGCACGGGGCCTAGCCTGGCCATTCACGCTTACACAGTACGCTACGGAAGTCTAGAAAAGAGCACTTAATGGAGGTCAGGGAGGTTTCCTAGCACAGTTGAGAGCAGAGCTGTACCTATGGAACAGGTAACAAGTTAGCCAGGAGAAGGACAGAAGGTATGTCCTCTCTCCCAACAGAAGTGTCCTGGTGAGTGCAGGGCACTGCGAGGGTCTGCCACTCTAGTGCAGGGATCACCAGGTCCTCCTTGTCCTGGCTACCCAAGGTGCAGTCTCTTCACAGGGTCTGCCAGGGCCACCCTCCTACCCTACTAACTCACTCTTACAAACCATGCCGCCTTTGTCCTAGAAAGCACCAGGGTCCTCTAAACCCTGGCAGACCTGGTTCTTGCCCTCTGTCCTATAAACGTGAAAAGAGATGCTGGGCAGAGGGAGTTTAGCTAAATGGCTAAGAGTGTGGGCTCTACCTAGGGACAAACCCTAGCCCTACTGTGTATATCACTTCGAGCAAGTGCCCCGCTGTCCCCCCACGCCTGTCCTGTGCGCTTCACTAGCTCCTGTCTGTTAAATGGGAATGGTAATATCTCTTAGGACTGCTGAGAACTGAGCGAGTTATCCATACAGGGCAGTTTAGAAGAGTGTCTAATGGCAGCCCTGGCCAGCGTTGCTCATCCAAATGAAAGGTCTAATCCACAGACAAGACGCTCTCGAGATGGCAGAGAGCATGTTAGACAAGAAGTGTGATTGTCTGTGTGGGTAGAGAAAGAAGAGAGAATCAAAGGACGAAAAGAAGAGAATTAGTATATGTTGATTTCCTACTAGGCAGCAAAGCTCAGGGCTTCACCTCTATCCTTCTATGACACTGGCTCTGCTAGGGAGACGATACAAGGCCGCTGTGCCAGTGCACACAGGGGCTCAGAGGCACAGAAAACATAAACAGGGTGAGGGTTCAAATCCACAGGTGGATGGACAACAGTCTTCTCTCCACAATTATTATTATTATTTTTACATTCCTGGGCCTCTATTTTCTTGGCTTGAAAATTCTGTCATCCTTTACTACTAGGAGAAAACTCGAGCCCTGCCTCATTTTCAAGTCTTCTGCAAGAAGACCAAGCAGGTGCACACTTTCTAATTTTACACGGTACACTAAGCATTCTACTTTATAGGAAATCTGAATTATAGTATATAAGCCAGAAATGTGGAACACAATTACACCGGAGACAGTAGAAATATTATTCTCTTGAAACTTGAATTCTATTTTTTAAAAAAATTATAGTTAACTAGACATAAATGTTACCTAAAATGAAGCAGGATCCAACTCTAATCTTTTCATCCCCCAAATGTTGTACATAATATTCTGTGTGCTTCCAATGGCCATGAGAGTCATATTTCACTGTAATTTGGCTTGCCAGAAATCCTTTCAGTTCTCTTCTCAAAAAATATAAGATTCTTTTAATGAAATGGAAATAAAGCTTAAAAAGAAAAGTTTAAGAAAGGAAAAGACAAGAAAAGTGAGTAACTGACCACCAGAGTGGTAAGGATTAATTTCAGCTGATCCAGATGCAGAGACCAGGCATGGGGGCTCTTAACACATGCATGCAGGAACACACATGCACATGCACACACACACATGAACACATACTCAATGCGTGCACACGCACATACATGAACATACACAATTGTCATGTGTTGGCCTCTGCACTGACAAATGAACTCTAATCCTTCAGATACACTGAGAAAAGAAGCTAGGGGAGGGAGGCACAGACAGGTTTTAGAGTTTTAAAATATACATGTGTATTCTTCACCTAAAACAATCTTTTCTTTAATTACAGTTGCCTGTCTAAGTATTAGCGGGCTCCAGCGCTGCAGGCCATATTTATTAGAGGCAGCATGTCAAATAGGAGTTGACAATTACAGTCTCTATCAATACATATTATGCCAGACGGTAATGAGCCATCCACAAAGGGCGAGCCATCCAAAATAATCGCACCGCTTTCCAGAGCGATGTCGAAGAGGTTATGGTTTATTACACAGCGCTCATTAGATACACAGTGGCAGCATTAGCAATTTTTCCTTCATTTGTGTCTCATTTAAGGACCTGCCCCCACAAGCACAGTCAAATTAGTACACAAGGTTAAAACCATTATGCCCAGAAAAAAATTAAGTTGCATTTTATTTTACAGTAATGGTGGATCAAAGGTCCTTGGAATCTATTATTTGTGAAACCATTATCTAACACTGAATATTAACAAAAGGGAGAAGAAAAGAAATGTCCTGCCAGCGAGGTTCTGACAGGAACAAAGGCACGCTGTCTGAAATGGGCAAACACCACATTACTTAATTAAATTACCCCAAAAAACTATTTAAAAAATAATACTAAGGTTGCGACATCAACTGACAAAAGTCACAAAGTTAAAGTTGATGGCGAGGCACCAGCCCACAGTCTGAAGAGCTCATTCACATCAACTTACTTTCAACAGTCCGCACTGCCTCTGTACAATTTGGCTGTGCACTCACCGAGTGCTAGAAATATTTATTTTCTCAAGATGATCACCAGGTCTCTCTGATTTGTGACAAGCCCACGCCCACACTTATGTTTAATGAATTATAATAGGAGGGCAATGCTCTTCCAGTTTGCAGTTACAAAGACCTGGTCACACCGTGTAGCAGTTACAAAGTTTTAAATGGACACCGCTACAAAACTACTTACTGGGTTTGGCAGATCAGCAGGTAGGTGTTTAATGGGCTCTGAGCTCCTGGCTAAGCAAACAAGCACAGAGGTGACTGCAAAGAGGTTTCTAAGTACTGTGGATGAAATGTTAAAATTCCCGTGGATACAAAGACAGCACTCAGCATCTGACTAACGACTCATTGTTACCCTACAATAGCAGTGATCACTCACGGCTCCGTACAGACTCTTTATTTCAATAAAAACCCCAGACAAGATAAGCCACAATTCTGTGTGGAGACGCTTGAGGCCAGATCAGTAAGGGAGTTAAACAGAAAACCAAAAGATTTCAAATTTTTATGCTGGCTGCCAGGAAGCCTACAGGACAGGACGGGGGAGGACAGGACAGGACAGGACAGGACGGGCCCTGAACTCTGCTCATCAAAATACTCAATGATAAGAAATCTTGATACAAGCTAGAACAAAGCAAAGCAAACCACAGCCTTACATTGGTAGTATGGACCTCAGCAGACCGGACAGTTGAGAGCGGTTACCCGTTTGGATATTGAAAGGACAGCATGTGCTGGCCAGGCACACATATGGTCAGTCAATCAGAGCTGCTTGTACATCTTACTGGATAATTTCCCACCACTGATTTGACCTCTGCTGTTTATTTTTCCCAGTCTTTACTCTGGCAAATGAGAGAAGAATACTCTTCTCATCCTTCAGCTGACAAAACGGTAAACTACAGATAACAAAATCCCTTCAATTCTCCTCCTGTTACATCTCTATGGACCAGGTCTCAGAACGTCAATCAGCGACAATAAACTTTCAGGTGATAAAGATCAAACTGACCTTTTTTTTTTTTTTTTTTGGTATGGTACCTAATGAAGTTCAGGTGTGGTAAGAAGTCTGCGGCACGAGAGATGTGCTTCTCAACTTTCCTAATGCAAATGAATCCAGCCCCTCATGTTGTGGGGACCCCGGCAGTAAAGACATTTTCATCGCTAATTTATAACTGTGAATTTGCTGCTGTTATGAGTCATAATGTAAATATCTAATATGCAGGCTATCTGCTGAGGGACCCCTCTGAAAGGATTCTTTGACCCCCAAAAGGGTCACGGCCCACAGGCTGAGAACCGCTGCAGTTAAAACTGATCTGTACAGGATGTGATTAACTTCCCAGCACCCGGACAGGCGGCTCATAACCATCCACTATTCTATTCCAGGAGATCCACATCCTCTTCTTTGCCTCCTTGGGTACCAGGCATGCACACTGTATACATACACATGTATATACATATACACATAAAATAAAAATGAACCTTAAAAACAACCAAAAACCAAAACGCTCACCTGAACCTAAGGAGAGGTCACAGCTCCTCCAGAACACTGAGGTTTAATTCCCAGCACCCACGTGGCCGCTAACAACGGTCTGCAGTCCAGTACCAGGGAATGATGCCCTCTTCCGGCCTCTGTAGGCACTGCATCCATGTGGTGCTCAGACACATATTTAGGCGAGCGCTCAAATATACATAAAAACAAGTAGAATCTCAAAGGAAAAAAAACCTTAAAAAGTTGGTTTTGTTTTGTTTTTAAAGATAACAGAGCCAGGGACCAGCAGCATATGTCTGTAATCCCAATTCTTGGGAGGAAGAAGGCAGGAGGATGGTTGAATTTTAGGCCAATCTGGATTGAAGACATAGACCCTCAAAAACTGCCAAACAAACGGACAAAATACGGACAGGCCTAGCACAGCTCTGTCTATGACGCTGGTCGAGGGTCCACAGACGGTCTCTTAAACCTATAACAGTTCAACCAATACACACACACCTTAAAATCCTGTGACAGCCAGAACAAACTCGTAAGAGTCACATGCCAGACGGTGAGCTTTGGAGGTGTTGGTGGCTCAGTAAGCAGTGCTAGCTGGCAAGCGTAAGCTTGCTCTTGGGAGCCCGCATGGTGGGAGGAGAGAGGCAGCTCACAGTGCATCCCCTGACCTCCACACGTACCCAGAGATACAAACAGGGATAAATTAATAAAAAAAGAAAAACAAAACAAAACAAAACAAAACCCTTGCTCTGATTTTTTTTTTTAAAGAAAAAAAATTGAACTTTGATCAGACTGTGTTGAGGACAAGCATTCCTGTAGTAATGCTCGTGTCTGAGGGAAGCTGAGCGTGGAGCGCTTCAGCTGGAACCGTGGTGTGAGGGCTCTGGACCTACGGACTCACGGGAAGGGAAGCATCCTTCTTAGGGGTGGGTTACTTCCCCTTCCACCCTTCACTGCTGGGAAAGGCGTGCCTACCGATAAAAAGCTCAATTTCCTCTCATTTTATACTCACTAAGAAGCAAGCCACAGTGACTATCTCGTGGCCAGCAGATGCGCAGGTTGGCAGTTATAAATCGATCTAATAAGATGGAAATCAAGTCATTATTGTTACACAGAGTGCTGGTAAACAGACGGCTTACCTGAGAGAGGGCATCACTCTATCCCAGGTTAGCCTCAGGCTGTGGCAATCCTTCTGCCTCAGCCTGCACGTGCTCGGATTATAGTTCTGCTCCACTATGCCTGGCCCTCTGCTCTACAAAGGGGCCAAAGGAAAACAAGAGTCCCCGACTGCAGGGGCTGGGAGGGACTGACACAGGGTCTACACTGGGGGTTCGCTGGCAGTTTCCCCACCCAGGCTACTCAAGAGAGCACTACCTACTTCAAGTCTCACTTTCATTATTGTTGCTGTTGCTTGTTTTCGAGACAGGGTCTCACCATGTAGCCTTGGCTAGCCCAGAACTCAATCTATAGATCAAGCTGGCCTTGAGCTGAGAGACTCACCATCATATCCAGATGGCTAACTGTTTTAAATCCCAGACCAGATGAGAGAATGAAGACCAGTGAAGCAGTCTATCTCCCCTTCCTTGGGAGTGGGGTCAGTTTACCAAAAAAGCAGAAGCAAGAAACACAACCAATTATTACAGTTAATTTAATTTAATTTTATTTTTTAAAAGAAACAGGTTTGTCAACCTACTATCACTTTTTCATGTGGTTTTCTGTTTTTGTTTGAGATTTGGTCTTTAATATTAATTTATTTAATGTACATGAACACTCTGTCGCTGTCTTCAGACACACCAGAAAAGGGCATCAGATCCCATTACAGATGGTTGTGAGCCACCATGTGGTTCCTGGGAATTGAACTCAGGACCTCTGGAAGAGCAGTCAGTGCTCTTAACCGCTGAGCCATCTCTCCAGGCCTCCCGATTTTATTTTTTAATTTTAAACTCAATATGAGATGACTTTAAGGTTGTAATGTTTATCTTAAGAGGGATTGAAACAGGAAATAAAGAAAATTTCCCATGTGGTTATAAAACGTTTTATGCTAAAAGTTCTTTGCAGGGAACAGTAAAAACAACAGCGCCTTGGTACTTACACAGACATCCTCCTATTCTCGCTGAGAGGGGCGCGTTGCTTCTAAAACAACATGGGTTACAAGTGCACAGAGATTGCTGTTCAGCCATGGTCTGTGCTATGCTACCGGCTGGGAGTAGATGGAGGGAGCCAAACCAAACCAAAACCCATGCAATTATTAACTGACAAAGTCCACAAAGATTCTAGCTTCTAAGCAAGTCAGAAAACAGAAAAATATGTTTTGAACATTTAATGCAACATTTTCCCCTTTCACTGTCACGGAAGTGTAATCTAAACGGGCCCAGCCTCAGCTGGAATTGCTGGAAGGGAAAAGAGGCACAGGCTTCTCTCTAGCTTTCAGCTCCTGCTCTAACGCTTCCCCAGAACTTCCTTCCTCAAAGGGCCAGCCGCAGTGGGCACCAAAAGGCCAGCATTACCTGCTTTTCCGAGAGGCTGTGGCCAGGCTCAAGGGATGGAGGGAATGGAGGGATGGAGGGACGGAGGAACAGAGGGGCAAAGGGGCAGAGGGACAGAGGGACAGAGGGGCAGAGGTGCAGAGGGACAGAGGGGCAGAGAGACAGAGGGACAGAGGGGCAGAGGTGCAGAGGGACAGAGGGGCAGAGAGACAGAGGGACGGAAGGATAGAGGGACAGAGGGACAGAGGAATAGAGGCACAGAGGGGCAGAGGGATAGAGGGACGGAAGGATAGAGGGACAGAGGGACAGAGGGATGGAGGGACAGAGGGGCAGAGGGATGGAGGGACAGAGAGGCAGAGGAATGGAGGGATGGAGGGACAGAGGGGCAGAGGGATGGAGGGACAGAGGGGCAGAGGGATGGAGGGACAGAGGGGCAGAGGGCAGAAGGGCAGAAGGGCAGAGGGAGTGACCCCAATGAGTCCATGGAGTCAGAGAAAGCCAAGCACGACATAGTCTCAGAATCCCAAGGCCTCCCCCATCCCCATAAGCTGTTCCTAAGAAAGATGAGTTTTCAGCCAGAGTACTGCAGACGATAGGAAACGGAGCTTCCACCAGGTACCCCTGAGACAAGTTACTGCACTGCAGGTTAAAAAAACAAACAAAAACAAAAAACCAAAAATCAGTAAGGGAGGGCTGGTGGGTAGAGGGTGCGGCCAGCCTGGTGCGGGGTGCGGCCTCTGGAACCAAATGGGGAAGGAGGGGACAGCCCTGCAAGTTGTTCTCTGAATCCTACACGCACACACACACACACACACACACGCACGCACACACGTACCTGAAACAACCAAACACACGCAGATGGATAACAACAAGGAAAAGCGAAGCCGTAAGTTCTCGTTCGTGTCAATTCCCCGAGAACTTTGGTGTTTTCAGCTCATTGATTTTGTTAAATTAAAACTGTTCTGGCCCACCTATAAAAAGAGTTAAAAAGCAAATATCCCCCCCCCACCCTGCTGGAAGCTTTTAATTGAAAGACAAAATTAAATACAGAAATGCATTTTAAGTGCAAAGTATCCTTCTCCTGATGCCAGAAAACGACCAACAAAGGGGAGTTAAGTAATTTCCCAGCCATATTTTCTCACTCTCCTTCCCTGGAACACTGTCATTTGCACGGCATAATAAGCTGTAAATTACAAACACTTCCCATAGCCTGCTGCAGAGGGAAGTCTGCCAGCTTTCTACTGTATTGGCTACTGTTCAAGTGATTAACTGCAGCTTTGAAAGGAAGGGGAGGGAACGTGTTTTGTGTCTGTTTGTTGGTTATCTTATACACGGCCTCTAAAAACCTATTGCATCACTACCTGTGAAGAACGTGAGGAATTACAGCCTCGCAGGAGACGCGGTGAGCACTGCAGGACACGATTATCCCTGGACAGCAGCGAATCTGGCAGGTGCACATCATCCACACAAGGCCTTGAAATGGTGCCTCCCATGAATGTGAGTGGAATAACAAAGTGTGTAGCGATGAGCATTGAGGAACTAATGTTAAACGACAGACATTCTGATGCCCAGCTACTGAAGTGACCCATTAGAATACAACGACTATTTGAGCAGACGTCTAGCTGGGGGGAAAACTGGTTTCTACAGTAAAGAAAATGTTCAGGATGAGTATTTCACAAAAGATGAGGAGTCCATCAGAGCAACGGAAGGGGATACGCCGGCAAGCATGAGCTCTTCCCCAGCGTCCCCGCCACCCACACTCAACTCTACAGGGAAAGCGCGTCCCAATAAACCAACAATAACCTACGGAATGCTTGAATGCTATGACATCGCTGGGACTTGGTTCCTACTCAGACACAGCTTAGCGCTGCCAAACTCAGACTATACAAAGTTGTGCTCAGTGTAAGGATGATGTCACGTGAGTAAGAGTGCACAGTTAGGGTGCCCTGATGCAATGTCTTCCGTGGCACCGAGAAGGGCATGGGTCCTATTGGTTGCTCCACTATTAGCTTCCTTAAAAGCAAGCTACTTCATTTCTCTAAGGCTGTTGTCCGAGGACAGTGAATGTGAATGAAGATCACAGAGTAATCCCGGATCTACAGACATCTCAGTATGTGTGAGCGGCAGCGATGCTGACGGTATTTCTGTTTATTATATGGAAGTGCTCAACGGACGTTGGCTGACTGGGTTAATCAGTGAGCTAATGAACAGATCCAGTATCAGGGTGAGGGAGTCAGCAAGCAACTGTGTGAGCTGAGACTGGGCCTCACCTTCCCACCAGCTGGGGAAAGCCACTGTTCTTAGCCAGCCCCACGTCCGCTGGGACCGTCTACTCTGGCACTCTGTGTGTTCTCTCTTGTGTTTCATCAGGTCCGTCGTTCTCCTGACTGGGTTCAACACTAAGTCAATCTTGTCACCTCTGTCTACTCAATCAAACAGCAGAGGCTCTACAAAGCCCATGTCTGCAGACTTGACCTTGACCGTCCAGAATTGCTCTGCATTTGACACCTTGAAGCCTCCTGACTTCTGTCGCGACCTTAGCAGTTCTCAGCTCGCCCAGCGCATGTCTAACCCCTGCCTCCAGTGTCTGACTCACCTGACCTCCAGTCCTTGGCCATGACTGCCTCCTTCACCTGAGCCCTCATTACCATTTCCTTCCCAGCCAAACACAGGCTGTCAAGCGCATCAGTTAGGTCCTTGCAGCTGTCCTTTCTTGGTGAAGGAAGAAAAAGTTCTAGGTGGCACTTGCACCTTCTTTGTGTCACATTAGGGCTACTGGGAAATGTGGGTGGTGCTGTCGAGTGTTTTATCCTGGAAGGAGTGAGGTGACTGCATTCCAGAACAGTGAGAATGGGGGAGATCACATTAACTGAACTGTGGTACTTAGATGCCAGCAATTCCGAGGGTAAAGATGCATTGTTAGAGAGAACCAACCCGAGAACGTGCTGCTATTGTGTGGCCCACTAGCTAGGGTCTTGAGGAGGAAAAAGGAAAGTAAAGAGCATCTGAGGAAGGGGTTCCCTGGATTCTAAGCCTTTTGTAAAGCCAGCTCCCGCCTAGCACCTGCAAGGAAAGGGAAGGACTGTGTATCCTTAGCCAAACAGAGGCACGGCCAGTGGATATGGGTGGAAGGCAGAGCCAGGAGTGACTGGGGACAGAGCTCAACAGCTCACCCGAGGGCGCACCGCTGTGTCAGGAAGACGGCCGGGTGTAGGACTGGTTCCTTCCGGGTAGTTTGAGGATATTCATATTGTTCAGCAGAGCGGCAGTGGACACACAGCAGGACTGCACTTCAGGTTACCTGCGCTGGTGGGAAACTCGTCACTGTCCTACTTTGTAGATGAGTAAGTCGTGTGCAGCTTAAGGTTAAGTAACTAACCAGGGGCAGATTTGAGACAGAACCTAAGACGTCTTTTTACAACACACTGCTTACTTCTGTGGTGCTCTGAATTTGGGTTTAAAGGGTCAGGGAGAGCACTAACTCAAAGCTATAAATACAGGCTTCCATTTAAAAAAGGCTTTCGAAATGGACTCTGGCTATGCTGCATAGGCTGAACTGGCCTCCTACCTCGGCTTCCCAAGGGACTGATTAGGAGCGTGTGCTGGATTACGCATCGGAAGTAATTTCAGGTTTTCTGTACAGAACACTTTATGTCTGTCCCCGGACACAGTTATCACCACTGTGAGCGTTCTCCTTGATTCTGCTGTATACATCTATATAAGAGCTTATGGGAGTGACTGCTATGGCTGTTTAAGCACTGCACACCAGGAACTCAATGGTTTCTGAGGTGCAGAACTGGACACTGGATATTGCATTTGCCTTTCCCTCTGACTCGTGCCATCCAGAAAAGCGCTGTGCAGCTCGGCCTCGCCGCGTGCAGTTTATGCCAATCCACGCCATGCTCTTTATATCTGATCACTGACTCTCAGGCTGGCACCTTGGCAGCTTAGCCCATCTATTTTGGGGGTTAATTATACTTGGGTTATCAGAGGCTGATCTTATATAGTGTTTTCCTAGTCATGCTGGCGAACAGTGGTGTCAGACGTACAGAATGTTGAACTTAAAGCGCTCAACATGTAATTGCTGTATCTGTGCACACTGTGTAAGCTGAACATAACAATAAGAAGTTAATGAAGACAGGTACTGCTCACAATGAATTAGGGATGCTGCCGCGTTTGTATGTATTTCAGTGCTGTGAGTAGAATCCTGTCGATAAGGAATATGTAATCAAACTGCACGTGCTTTCTGAAACTGCTCTAAAAACAGCAGAGGCATCTTTTGAAATCAGTTGCCAAAGCCCAAACTAACTTAAGTTATGCGGCCTAATCTTGGGGTCACTGTCAACAAGCCAGCAAGCACTCAGCATTTGGGGAGCGGGGCTGGTTTTGTTACTTTGTTTTGGTTTTTCTGAGACACCAGCTGGCTAGAGAGCCTGAGCTGGCTTCAGATTTGAAGTGGCGACTCTCCTGCCTCAGCCTCTTGAGTTCTAGGAGCACAGGTACAAGCTACTGTCTCCAGCTTATGATTCTTAAAGTGTGCACGGGCAGATTTCTTATGGTTGTCTTTGAGAACTACAGTGTATTTGATTTTTAAATGGCCTTTACGGAGACTACCATGAGAAAAGGGAAGACGCCCCGAATGATCTCCTTACGCTTGGGCTCCCCTGGCCCCAAAGAGTCAGCATCACTCTCAACTTTCTCCTCCATTCTGTTCTATACATTTACACACGACCTTAAGTGAACGGCCACTATAATAGTTTCTCTCAATGCTACTTATGTTTATTTTTATGTCACCTCCAAGGCGCACACGCCTGGTTGTTTGGTAATTTAAGTTCCAGTGGAAACCGAATGTCTGGAAAGACAGTGAACCTCGTACGCACAGCCTATTGTTGCTATAATTCCGAGTCACCAGCTGCCACTTAATAACGTGCAAAAAAGCAAATTATAAATTCTAATATTAACAGCTGAGACCAAGTCCAATTGCCTAAATTCAAAGGTTAATAAAAAAAAAAAACCAACCAAACAAACAAACAAAAAAACCCAAAAAACCTCTGTCTTCTTCTCGTTCTTAAACGTTCTCCACATATGAAGAGTCAGTTATGTCGTCCTCCAACGCAACCTGACCCAGTTTCACTTAGAGGAAATTTTGAGATGTTTTCTAGATTTGACGTGCAGGCGTACTAATAACACTGTAAATTATTATTATTATTATTATTCCGTGTGTGTGCGCATGCTGTGTGTGCGTGTCCACACCACAGAGCACAGGTGGAGGTCAGAGGAAAACTCTCCTCCCACCGTGACCTGGGTTCTGGGGACTGAACTCAGGTCACCAGGCTTGTGTGGGAAAGGCCTGTACGCACCCTACGAAGCCATCTTACAATCCTTTTTGTCTGTGATGAGAACTCCCCCCGACCCCCGCCTTATTTATCTTTTTGAGACAGGATCTCCCTCTGCAGCTGTTAGCCTGTCTAAGCTCACTATGGAGACCAGGCTGGCCTCAACTCAGACACAGGTCTGCCTCTGCCTCCTGAGGGCTGGATTAAAGCACACCATGCTTGTTGATTTTTTTAAAGAATTATCTACTTATTTAATGCATAGGAATACATTGTGGCTGTCTTCAGACACACCAAAAGGGCATCAGATCTCATTACAGATGGTTGTGAGTTACCCAGTGCTTTCTAGGAATTGAACTCAGGACCTCTGAAGTCCTTAACTGCTATTAACACTGAGCCATCTCCCCAGCCCTTTGTTTTGTTTCTTTTGGATATATTAAACTGTGTGTACATGTGTGTCTCTGTGTGGATATGGTCATGTAAGCACGGGTTCTTGACGATGCCAGAAAAGGGCCTTAGGTCCCTGGCGCTGGGATCACAGGGTGCTGGGAACTAAACTTGTGTCCTCTGCAAAACCAGTATGCACATGTGCTTTTTAATAGCTGGGCCTCCTTGACAGCCCCTTACGTTGAGTTCTTGAGGCCCAACAATTGCCTTACTGTATAACCACTAATTTAGACGTAACTACTTCAGTTAAAAACTGAGTTGAGTGGGGTTGGGGATTTAGCTCAGTGGTAGAGTGCTTGCCTAGCAAGCGCAAGGCCCTGGGCTCGGTCCCCAGCTCCGAAAAAAAAAAAGAAGAAAAAAAAAACTGAGTTGAATGAAGAATTAGCAGTCATGGTGTCACCTTTTGTATGGATGGATGCTGTCCTTTAGAAAGCTAATCTGGAGGTGGGTGAGGTGGTACAGGGCTGTAGTCACAATAGTGGGGGGCTGAGCTGTGAAGGTCACAAGTTCAGGGTCAGTGTGGGCCCCACACAGGGACTTCTAGGCCACCTTGCATTACATAATGAGATTTACCTCAAAACAAAAACAAAGAAAGCTAACCCAACTGAACCATTTAGCTTCATTCTTGTCTTTTTTTTTTAATTAGAAAAAATATATAATTTATGCATTTTCATATGATATTTGATCCTGAAGACCAAAAGATAAAAATTCATTCCAGGCAGATTCCTGAGTTTGTTGTGTTTGTGTCCTTTGTGCAAGTCTGTGTTGTACTGATGTCTGAATACACAAGGCCTTCAACTTCTTTGTAGGTCAAAACACTGCCACTGATTATGCATGCTGTAAATACCTTTAAATTTTGCTAATTGTCTTTTCATTTATAGAACTTTTTCCCACTGAAGAATTATTTATATAGTCAAATACTAATATTTTTAAATGGAAATCTGTAATTTAAGAGTTCTGAGACATGGGGCTGGGGATTTAGCTCAGTGGTAGAGCACTTACCTAGGAAGAGCAAGGCCCTGGGTTCGGTCCCCAGCTCCGAAAAAAAGAACCAAAAAAAAAAAAAAAAGAGTTCTGAGACATTTTAGAAATGTCTTCCCTTTAAATACTAGTAGCGATAATTTAGCCTGATAATTTATATTTATATGTTTGCTGCATGTGTGCATACTATGCACACATGGGTGTCTATGGAGGCCAGAAGACAGTATTGGCTCCCCACCCGGCAGTCCAGTCCAATAGTAAACACCAGACACAAATCAGTGGCATCAGCTCGATCCAACAGAAACCACAACGCCCCACTGAATTGGCATGAGTCAGCAGAGGCGGCAAGAACCAGAAGTTCTTTGGTGCATTTCTCTCTATAGAGTGAAGACCAGCGAAAACTCTGTAAGGCGAACCAGTGCAAGAACATGGTCCACTGTTGGGTTTTATTTATACCCTTTCCAAAACATCACACGTCCTCTCAAGTGTCCGCTTCAGCAAGACATCCTCTTATAAGACGGCTTCCAGGGAAACATCACAGGTCACACGACACAACTGAGTCTCCAAAGAAAGCAGAAATTTCCACTTCAACCGAGGGCTGGCAAAGTCGTGGATCCTGGAGGAGAACCCATAGCTTTACTAACCCAGCATAACCCTTAACTATATTCTAAATATTTATCTTTATACCCACAGATAAGTCTAGTCCTCACCCCTCAACAAGGAAACTTCTCTTTGAAACAGACAGAGACCATTACAGAAAACCACAGCCAACCATAATACTGTGGAGGCCAAGACCAACTGATACATCTACAAAACAACTCACAAACTACGACTCAGGGAGCACCGCGGAAGAGCGAGTGGCGAGATCTTAAGAAGCAAGCGGATCAGGGGGTTTGCTGTGACAGCGCCTCCTGCCAGTGTCAGAAGCTACACCATAATGTCTCCTCAACACGAACACGAGCTGCACAGAAGGACGACAGACATGGC
>NC_141553.1:48887500-48927500 GCF_021556685.1 Rattus norvegicus | reverse complement strand
ATCTACCACAAATGTGTAGGGAGCCCAGGTCCAGTCCCTGCAGGCTCCCTGGTTGGTGGCTCAGTCTTGGTGAGCCTGCACCAGCCCAGGTCGGTTGACTCTGTGCGTCTTCTTGTGGTGTCCTTGACCCCTCTGACTACCTCAATCCTACCCTCAACTCCTCCACAAGACTCCCCAAGCTCTGCCCAGTGTTTGGCAGTGGTCTCTGTATCCGTTTGCATCAGCTGCTGGATGAAGACTCTCAGGAGACAGCTCTGCTAGGCTCCTGTCAGCAGCCATAGCAGAGGATCCTTAGTAACATCAGGGGTTGGCTCTCTCCATGGAATGAATCGCAAGTTGGGACAGTTGGTTGGCCATTCCTTCAGTCTCCTCTCCATCCCCATCCCTGCCTATCAAAACCTGGGTCAAAGGTCCTGTGGGTGGGTTGGTGTCCCCCTCCCTCCACAGGAAGTCCCCCCTGGCTACAAGAGGTGGCCACCTCAGTCTCCACATCCCCAGCTGCTAGGGGTCTCATCTAGGGTCACCTCCCACCCACCCCCACAGAGTTAGAGTCTCCCCTTGTCCCAGGTCTGCAGCTTGTCCCAGAGATGACTCCCCCCACACACTATCTCTGCTCTCTCTCCCAGCCCTCTCCTACCCCCTCCCCACAACTGATCCCCACCCCCGTTCCCTTCCTCACCACTCTCCTACCCAGTGCCTCCCTCCATCCACCATCTATTTCACCTCCCCTCTGCGTGAGATTCAAGCATCCTCCCTTGGGTCCTTCTTAGTACTTAGTTTCTTTGGGTTTCTATGGTTATCCTGTACTTTGTGGCTAACGTCCACTTGTAAGTAGTATAGGCCATGTATATCTTTCTGGGTCTGGGTTACCTAACTCAGGTGATATTTTCTAGTTCCATCAGTTTGCCTGCGAAATTCATGATGTCCTTGTTTTTTTTTTTGTTTTGTTTTGTTTTTTTTTGTTTGTTTTGTTTTTTTTTTTTTGTTTTTTTTTTTGGTTCTTTTTTTCGGAGCTGGGGACCGAACCCAGGGCCTTGCACTTCCTAGGCAAGCGCTCTACCACTGAGCTAAATCCCCAACCCCGATGTCCTTGTTTTTAACAGCTGGGTAGAACTCAATTCCATTGTGTAAATGCATCACATTGTTTTTATCAGTTCTTCGGATGAGGGACATCTGGGTTGCTCCCCCTTCCTAGCTAGTACGAGTAAAGCTGCTATGAACGTAGTTGAGCAAGTGTCCTTGTGGGATGGTGGGACATCTTTTGGGTATATGCCCAGGAGTGGTCTAGCTGTATCTTGTGGTAGAAAGATTCCCAATTTTCTGAGAAACCACCAAATTGATTTCCAGAGTGGTTGTACAAGTTCGAGCTCCCATCAGCCATGGGGGAGTGTTCCCCTTGATCCACATCCTCGCCAGCATGTGCTGTCACCTGAGATTTTTAATCTTAGCCATTCTGATGGGTGTGAGGTGAATCTCACTTTTGCATTTCCTTGGTGACTGAGGATGCCGAATGGTCTTTAAGTGCTTCTCGGCCATTCGAGATTCTTCTGTTGAGAATTCTCTGTTTGGCTCCGCTCTCCATTTTCTAACCGGGCTGTTTGCTGACGTCTACTTTCTTGAGTTCTTAGGGTGGTTTCTTCAGACAAAGTCACAGCCAGGGCTGTGATAAGGAGCAGGTGAAAAGGTCAACCTGCTCCACACCAGGTGAGCAGAGTTCACAAGTGACCTGAGGTCAACGTCGCCTGAGTCATAAACTTGCTGGCTTTCTAGCCACACCTCCTGGTGCAGGAGCCTGGTGCTGTCCTTTGTCTGAAGCTACCAGGAAGGCAACATCTGGACTTGTGTCATGCCGAGTGTGCAGGGAGCACTGAGTCAAAATGATATATAAAAACCCATTTGTTCTATTCACTTACTGAGTGGGATAAAATGTCCCGACTGGGCAGGAAGTAACAGCTGTTGCCATTTTTCTCTTTCCCCTCTGCCGCTGCCCTCTGCCCTGTTTTATGGGATCTTCTATTCCTGGTCAACTGCTCAGGCAATCCCATGACTGCTGGGTCCACTTCAAGTACACATAAACTGTTTTCATGATACGGTAGTAAACATGTTCAGAGTTTAAATGTTGCCCGTAAAATGCTCCAATATTTTCCTCTCTCCCAACCTCAGAAAGATTGCATGGTCTGTCTGATATAATCGTACATTGGTTCCTGCTTCCTTGCTGGCTGCTTCTGGCTCCCAAGCCAGCTCAGAATGGGGGGAAGGGTGGGGGTGGGGGAGGGGAGAAGATGAGGTGCCTTCTTTTCTTAGTCATGGCTGCTGCAACCAGGCCTCTAGTGTCTTCTCGGTTCAGATGCCAGGGTACTGGGTCTTTCTCTTGTAAGGCATTTAGTAGGTCTCAATCCTGTGCCCAGCAGTGCTAAAACCTAGCAGAATGTTTTCTCTGGCCAACTCAGACTTCCCCTTCAACTCCAGTGTCAGTGAGAGTCCCTGTGTGGCCATCAAATGCCAGGCTCACTTCACTGTGGTAACCAGGGCCCATCAAGATGACCCATGCCTAAGTACAGTGCCCTTGAGACCCTTGGCTGCCATATCAGGCCTGTTCTAGCAAACTCAGAAATTTAAACTTTGTCAAAAATCATTTGCCTTCAAGACCTTACACCTCAGCAAATGCCCACCAAGGAGGGGAAAGATTCTAGAATTGCTCCTAGCTAGTTTTCCCACTCTCCGAGTTGGAAAAACTATTCTTCTTGGCACAGCAGGGGACTGTTGTATGACTATTTCTGGGGAGTGGTGAACTAATATCTACTAACCGAGGTTGGCCCTGATGTCATCGCAAAGTCTAGCTCTATGAAACAAGTTTATTGGAGTTAATTGCAGGGAAGTGGGTAAGGCTCTTCCTGAAGCCTGAGTGACTTGAAGGCATTACTGAAAACTCTTCCCAGGCATGAACAAGATTCTAGAACATTCATCCATGAATATTCCTGCATGATAAGCAGGCAGCACTCCTAAGGATAATACCCTCCTCCCATGAATTGTTAACTACTTATACAACCCTGGGTGGAGCCTGGTCAATCTTGTAACTTTCTGAGCTTCCTTGGAAGTACAAGTTTCCTAAACTTCCTGACTTCCTTAAAGTGAAAGTTTCCTAAACTTCCTGAGCTTCCTTGGTAACACAACTTTCCTAAACTTCCTGAGCTTCCTTGGAAGTGCAAGTTTCCTAAGCTTCCTGATCTTCCTAAGCCCCATAAGCCTCCTTCCTCCCTTTGGCAGTGTGTTTCAGGTTGGAGGAAATAGCTACACAATGTGGAGACTTCTGTCTCGGTGGTACAGAAGAGAAAAAAATCCACAATAGTGCTTACTGGCAATCTCTTACAATCAATCATCCCCAAGCTCCAGCTCCACCTATATCTGTATATCGTCTGCTACTATGGCCAACTCTTGTGTGGTGGTTTGCATATGCTTGGCCCAGGGAGTGGCACTATTAGGAAGTGTGGCCTTGTTGGAGGAAGTGTGTCACTGTGGGGTTGGATGTGGGCTTGGAGACCCTCATCCTAGCTGCCTGGGGACGCTCAGTCTTTCCTGGCTTCCTTTGGGTGAAGATGTAGAACTCGGCTCCTCCTGTACCATGCCTGCCTGGATGCTGCCATACTCCCACCTTAATGATAATGGACTGAACCTCTGAACCTGTAAGCCAGCCCCAATTAAATGTTGTCCTTTATAAAACTTACATTGGCCATGGTGTCTGTTCACAGCAATACGACCCTAACTAAAACATCTGGCCAGATCCCACCTGTATGATGAGTCACATCTCTCTGAAGAATCGGGAACCAGCCCCTATTTATCCATCTCTCCTTTGGGCATCAGAGGAAATTCTCAGTCAATATAAAAATCCCAACTGTCTGTTATTTCCTCATTCAGTCATTCACACTATTACTCACTGTTGGTCCTGTGCCCAAACTATCCCAAGTTGTACCTCAAGGAAGAAACCCTGGCGTAGACTTGAACTCCACTCTGACCTCTTCTCTGCGTGTGCTGGGGGCATTCTAATGGCTTTCACTCAAAACCTGTCAAGAGCTTTCAGTTTGGGTCCTGAAAGGTAGCATGTTCTGTGGTGGGTTTGACTTAGCACTTTGAAGGCTAAAGGAAGTAAGTTCAAGGCCAGCCTAGAGTCTATATTAAGATCCTGTCTATGAAAACAAAACCAAAATGAACCTCTAACACTGTCTTGATGGGAGCTCTGCTGTTCTGCCCTGGTGAATATCTATGAAGACAGACAGTTGTGACTTCACATCTGGAGTTTTAAGGTCCCAAAGTGTTCAAACTGCCAAAGAGCCTTTGAGTCATCACTGGCAAGCAAATCATCTGAATTTAGTGTGGAGTATATTTGGCTGATATCTGACTCTTTAGCAAGCACAGACTTAATTATGCTTCTATTTTTGATACTAAGCAGACACTCTTTAACAGAGAAGTTTCTTCTGTAATCAGAACATTTCCTAGATTGTATCCCATCATCTGACATGGCTGGAGTCAGGATCTTCCTGTGTTTGTTTATCACTTTATTATGGGCGTATGCATATGTGTGTATGTGTGTGTGTGTGCATGTGCATGTATGTGTGTTTGTGTGTGTATGTTTGTATATGTGTGTGTATGTGTGTGTATGTTTGTATATGTGTGTGTGTGCATGTGCATGTATGTGTGTATGTGTGTGTATGTGTGTGTATATATGTGTGTTTGTGTATGTGTGTTTGTGTATGTGCGTGTGTGTGTGCATGTGTGTGTGTGCATGTGTGTGTCTCCCCTTCATAGATTTTCTTTTAGTAGGTTGAATTCTCTCAATATTTTCCTATTTTGTATATTCATTTAGTGTTTTGTTTGTTTTAGGACAGGTTCTCATTTTAGAGCACACCTCCAATTCACAGCAATCCTCCTGCCTTAGTGTCCCAAATACTGCAAGTATAAACACATGCTCTTGGGCGGCAACATTTTCCTTCTTATTCTTCGCATAGAAGTGCCCGCTTTCTTGGCTTTGATGGATGATTCATTGAAATATGTAGTTCGGCTCGAGTTTTGAAATGAAGGTTATATTTTAAAATCACACAGCCATTTTCAGGATACCAACCACAAACATCCAGCTTCTGGTGCCTGCCTCACTGAAGTGGGAGTCCGGATGGGTTGGTTTTATAGAAAATTTTTCTTTTTGATTTGGTTAAACCTTAGGAGAGATGAAAGGTTTCTACCTCAGCCAGGCACAGCAACACTCATCTGTAAAAGTCCAGCATTTGAGAGGCCGGGCAAGAGTTCAACACCAGCGTGGGCTACATGGTTACGTTCTCACTCAACCTTAGTTATAAAGTGAGATTCTCTTTTAAAAATCAAACAAACAACCACAAAAAAAACTCAAACACACAAAACAATGATTTTGTGCAGAAAGAACGCCAGAGAATCTCTTGCCAGATACAAACATTTATAAAGTCTTGTATTTTAACCCCAGCTCCCTAATGTAATATATAAATCTTGTTAACCTTATAAATATGATTTTCAAGAGCAAAGACATCTCCATTCTTCCCCCTTTAAGTCTAATTTGCATATAAGCACATAGTCCAAGTTTTGGTAGATAATATTTTAAAGGGAATCAAAGCATAGGAATAACGGCCTACCTGCACACTAGCTTTGAATTGACCCTATTAGTCACTTTCTTTTTGAAAGGCAGAAAAAAAAAAAAAATAGGTGCCTAGCAACAGCATGCTGTCACTCAGGATTAGGGAAAGTCATTTACAGACAGGAGCTTTTTGCCCTCTCTTTTGTGGGAGGACACGCTCGTACATTTAATTACACAGAAGATCCTCACCAGGGATCTCGTCTGTCGATTGCCCATGTTAACGGCCAGTGGCAGTAATGACAGCCCCAGAGGATGCACTTGGTGGCAGAACCTTCGGGAAATGCTCTTACTAGTGTCTGTCGGGTGGCTTGCAAACTACACTCTCATTTCCAGAAGGCTTTCTTCCCTTCCTGAGAAGACTTCAAGAGGAGGGTCCTCCTACACCCCTGGACCACAGAGGTAAGAGTCTAGCGCTACTCAGGAGTCACCCTCCCCACAGTCGTGAAAACACAGCATCCACATTGGCACCCAAGCAGACTCAGTTTCCAGAAAGCCTCTTTTCACAGGAGTCAGGACGAGTATGAAACTACAGGCCAAGGAGATGAGAAGAAGGAAGCGAACACTCAAAGTCCGGCATCTGGATGTCTGCTCAGGGCCAGCACAGTGGGAAGTTTTTATCCCTCAAAGTCGTTCTGCTGACTCTCACTGGTGACTGCAAATATAGGACCTCGGACTGAGGAGCCACAGCCTGGCCCTAAGGCAGTGGGCTTAGCACTCTGGAAACACCCTCAAAGCTGGAAGTCCTGTCAGAGGAACTTGGCAGCAGCAGAAATTCATGCTGGATCAAACCTTCTAGTCTAGGCCTTTTGTGCAGAGCAAAGAAAGCATTACAGGAGAGAGGGCCTTTCTCTTGGAGAGTGAACGAGGGAGGGAAGAGAGAGAGAGAGAGAGAGAGAGAGAGAGAGAGAGAGAGAGAGAGAGAGGCACCCCCGAGAAGTACATTGTGACTGCAATTAAAGCCACTGCAGTTAATTTCACATAGCCATATTTATATAGGCTTTTTTTTTCCCCCGGAGCTGGGGACCGAACCCAGGGCCTTGCGCTTGCTAGGCAAGCGCTCTACCACTGAGCTAAATCCCCAACCCTAGGCTTTTTTTTAATAGTAACTTTTATATAACAATGAAAAAATTACATCAATATGTCAAAAATAAAGAACCGAGCATTTTAGACGAATGAATTGTGTGTTATCCGAGTCAAATGTATTTCTTTTTTACTGGAATTTGAACCGAGAGCCTCACGCATATTGGGGAGACATTCTACTTCTAGCACCATATTTGAATTGATGCTTCCGAAGAGCTGTGGATTAAAAAAATGGCAGGGGTGGGGGAAGAAAACCAAAAAACCAAAAGCCAAAGCCAAAACCAAAACCAAAGCAGTTGCAGTGTCCTAATTAATTGGCGTAGAAATCACCAGAGGGATGATTAGGCCCAGTGTTACCTTTCATCGTTATCACTGGTGCCCCGGAGAGAGAGAAAAGCACAGCATGATAAACTATGGCAACACTGTAGCTTTGTATAGCTCTGTAAGGGAATGGTTCTCCAGGAAGGTGCGGCAATGCATCCTGTTCCCAAAGACCGGGGGCTGGGGACCATGGCAAATGGTGAGGTGGAGCTCCCGATGCCACCTTGAAACCCACGGGTGTGCCTGGAAGTGTGTGTTTTTGAGGTTTTTCTCTTTGGTGCTGGGGCTTCTTTTCCTGTACCTGGGGCTGGAGACAGCTCTCTGTAGATAGCAGGGGCAAGGGCCAATTGTGAAAACTGCCTGTTGCTCTCATAGGTTACAGCGAGAACAGAGAAGTTTAAAGGAAGATTAAGGGTTAAAACAGCAGTGTGTGAGGTAGTGAGGAAGGGGAAGGTAAATTAGGAGGCTTGAGCTAGAGGTGAGATAACCAAGCTAGGCAGGTAGGAGGAAAGATGGGGCTCTGAGCCCTTTAAAGCTCCTGAAAAGCATATCAAAGGCACCAAGTACTTCATACAGCCTGGCTTCTGGTGATGCTCACAGCTCCAAAACCACAGAAACCTCCACAGACAAGGAGCTGAACACCAGCTCACCAAGAGGAACTGCAGCTTGGTGGTCCTGACAGAGTTAACTGTTTGCCCTGGTAAAGCAACCAACCAGCTGATCTTGTAAATTCAAGGGCAGAGAGAGCTGAGTGTAATTAACGGTGCCCCAGACAGTTACAGGGTCCGAGGGTAGTAAAGCTGGCCAGTGACTTAACAGTTAGCCACTCAAGGTCAAAGCTGGGTTCAGGGATGTCCAGAGCAGTTTTAACTCCCCTGCACTGGGTGGACAGCTTAAGAAAAACACGCAATCTTCTCCCTGGTTGGGCATGGTAGAGCATGTGGGCCCTTCTTTGGCTTGGTGCACAAGAGGGAGAGAACTAATCAGTCTCAAAAGAGGTCAGCTCAGCTTTTGTCCAGTTTCCTTATAAAACTCACAGACAAAGGAAAATCGAGCTCTTTCCTCCCAGGGAAACCTCTAGCTTTCAGCAGTGTCTTTCATTTACCCCTTTATCCCTCCCCCAATGTCTCCCTGGCCTCTAGTTCTTTTGTTGTTTTGTTTCCTTTTTGTTTTGTTTGAAACAAGGTTTCTCTGTGTAGCCCTATCCTCTTTGTAGACCAGGCTGGCTTTGAATTTTATAGAGATCTACCGGCCTCTAGCTCTCAAGGGCTGGGGTTAAAGGTATATGCCACTACACCTGGTCCCCCACTCATTCTTAATAACGTTGGCTTTCACATCGCATACACCCATGAGAGTCCATGTCCCTACCTGCTTCCCTTTGCACGAGACACTGAATTCCAACTTCCAGGTTGATCTTTGACAACAGTTAAGTGTCCAGAAACTTGGGTCATGACTGGGCTGAGAGGTCCCACTGCAATTAAAAAGATAACAACAAAATCAAAAACCCTGCTTGCATCAGAAGTGTTCTTTTGAGGTTAGGGGGTGAGGTTAGGGGGTGTGGCCATGCTGGGTCCTGGTTAATGACCTGCTCCCCCCCATCCCCCACCTTCCCTATACCCCACCCCACCCCCCACCTTCCCTATACCCCACCCCCACCCCCCCAACCCCCACCCTTTGTCTGGAGACCTTGAGAGGCTATGACCTGGGCTGCTTTAGCCATAACATGCAGATGATACCCTCTCCCAGGGAAGAGTGTGAGAAGAAAATGCAAACAAGATAAGGAGGGTGTGCTCAGGAAATGGTGACTCACTGCCTTAGTAGGAGCTTTTCTGGAAGTACATTAAGAAAAAAAACCTGGGGGAGTTGGGGAAGGCACCAAGCTGGAGAGAGGCTTGGACACCCGAAAGCCTCACAGGGGAGGATGTGAGAATAGATCTAATAGTAACCAATCCCCACTCCTTCCCTCCTGCTTTTGCCTTGCAAGGCCCAGCATGGCTGCTGTATAGCTCTTGGGGTTGATACCCTCTCTTGAAGCCATGACCCCATACTTTCCAATCATGTTCTCATTCAGCTGGTTCTGCCCAGACTGGGTGTATACTCTCTCGGTCTGGTGAGTCATGAGTGTGACCAGGAGTCATATAGGACGGACTCGGCCGCTTGGTTCAGCCCTGTGGGTGTCAATGGGAGAAGGAGCAGGGCAGGTCCCAGGTGAGATGCCTTCTATAGTCCCCGTGGCAACATCAAGTAGGGTGATTGCCATTAGAGCCTCCTCCCTAGAGTCCTGCTTGACAGTCTTCCGGGATTCTCTGTGTGAGTTCTGTAGACGGTCATGGCTGGGCAAGGTGCCGTTCAAAGGGAACAAGGAGAGAGCTGTGGACTAGGTCATCTGGGGCCTGCAGGCTGGGAAGCCACTTGTGGTCCCTGAGGAAATACTGAGTGGAAACCGGGTTGCGTTTCTCACTGACAAGGGTGGGGACAAGTCATAGAAACCCACAAGCTGGCTCACACACAAAAGCAGTGGTTTCAGTTGCTTTTCTGGATCATTCCACCCTTCCTGTCATGCTTCCCTGGGAGTTCCCCCACTGTCCCCTGCTCCACTGAGAGAAGCCTGGTTCGTGAAGCTCCTGGTCTCCCTGGGGAAGAACAGGGGAGACACGAACTGTTTTCTAGCCTTCCTTTCTTCGCTTGAGTTTGCAGTCCCTGTGTATCCTCCAGCCTTCTGAGCTGTGGCAGGGAGCAGGTGTGGGGTTCCGCTTCATCCCTTAGGAGCCGACTTTATATGTGGAGAGGCTCCAACTCCATTCTGGAAGCCTGCAGCTCCTCTGAGGCCAGAGTACTGGGCAGACATCCCAGGGGCTGGGCTGGCCTGTTTGGGATCCTGGAGGTGGGGGTGGCTAGGTCAGGCTTTCTTCCCCAAGAGCTTTTGCAAAAAATTGGATGTTGTCATGGGTTGAAAGAGAAAGGGAACGACTCTGCCAGCCTAGTGGAGAAGGCTGCAACAGACCGGAAGCGGTCCCTTTCTGTCACCCCTCGTGGATCTCGGTCTTACTTTTCACTCTCAAGCACAAGTGGGCTGAGGCCCTAATGAGCACCTAAGGCCCATTTCCTATCTTGTGTGAGAGGCTGCTAATGGAAGGATATGTGAATTTTTTTTAAAAAAGGGAGCCAGATGGTGGTGGCACACGCCTTTAATCCCAGCATCAGGAGGCAGAGGCAGGCAGGTCACTGTGATCGAGGCTAGCCTGGTCTACAAAGTGAGTTCCAAGACAGCTAGGGCTACACAGAGTAACCCTGTATAGAGGGGGAAGACAGGGTGCAGAGGAAGCATGGGTGTGTGTGTGTGTGTGTGTGTGTGGTGGTGGTGGTGGTGGTGACATTCATGGTGGTGACATTCATGAGCCTTTTCCTTAGCTGCGCAAACTTGTGAGTTCTCTCTGGAAGGTTCAACTCTTAAGTATCAACCGTTAGAATCCACAAAGCTGGGCTCACTGGGTAAAAGCATTTGTTGCATGAGCATGAGGATTGAGTTCAAATCCCTTAGAACCAAGGAAAACCCCGGGGGCATGTCCGTACGCTCAATGGCCCTATGAGGGAGATGAGAGGCAGGGACCAAAGAACCCTGGGAACTCAGAGAGTGGCTGGGTAGTCCGGTGTACACGGTGGGGGAAAAAAACGACATAAGAGACCCCGTCTCAAACCAAGGTTGAAGGCTCGGACTAAGCCCCCGGTTTGTGAATGTGGAGTGTGGACTGTTCTCTATGGCTGCCCTGAACGCAGAAAGGGAGGGAGCGGAGGGAGCAGGGCGTCGTGATGAGATTGGATGGGGATGCTGAAGATGAGCAAAGGCGTTTATTGTGGCTCTGAAATCTGTGAACATATGGCAACGGCTGGAGGCACAGAATAGAAGTTGGAGACAAGCAGATGAAGGGGAAACTAGGCACTCTTATAACGCCCCTCCCCCCATCTCGCTTCTTGGCAAAATGGTGGCCGTCTGTGCTCCGGATTCTGAAGAAAGAAAGTACTGACAACATGACCCTTTTCGGCAACCCGCCCCTGTCCACCAGCTCAAGAGTCCCCATCGCCTGTAGCAGACACGAAGCTTTTGGCTGTGGATTTGAAACCTCTCTGCCCTTCTATGAGTTTGTAGGGTCTGGTAAAGTTCCGTTCTTTGTTTTACGAGGCTGATGGAGTGCCGGATGTGTTGGGAAGGCATTTGGGATCTGTGATGACGCTTAGGGTTTTAGGCCAGGAGCAGCACCCTACTTTCCTGTGATAAACACTAAGACCAAAAGCAACACGGGGAGGACAGGGTTTTTATTTTGGTTTACCACTTCCAGCCCATAATGAAGGGAAACCAGAACAGGAACTCAGGGCAGGAACTGAAGCACAAGGGGCTCCATTGGCTTGCTCAATCTCCTTTCTTACATAACTCAGAACGGCCTGCCCAGGGATGGCACTTCCCAGAGTGCACTGGGCTCTGCTCAATCACTAATGAAGAAAATGTCACACAGCCATGCCACAAGCCAAGCCGATGGAGGCTACCCCTCTTCCTAGATGACTCTAGCTAGTATCAGCTCGATGAAAATCTAACCAGCACAGGTGGCTTCTCCTGCCAATAGCAAGGGTCCTCTGCATGGCTAGGCCAATCCTCTCCTTATGACAGTCATCCCGAAAGCCTGCCCTCCTTGTTCCTGAAGGGTTTTATGGCCATGAACATCCTGTCTCTCCATGCCGAGGTTCATTTCTCAGACCCATTTACGAGCTAGCTCCTTCCATGCATGTTCTCTCTCTGCCAAATTGTAAGGTTCTGGTATCCAGCTCTATGTCATTGTCCTGTATCCCCTATCTAGCTCAGCAACGGCTATGTCTTGGCTGTCATATGCATTTGGCTTTTCATGTCTACTAAAAACAGACACCATGCTTTCTCACAGAGGATGAGGCCCCTGGCTCTCTCTTTCCAAGTCCTCTCCTTCCTGCCCAACTCATTCGAGATCCAGGAGTGCTGGGGTCCTAGATGTCAGATTCAAGGCTCCACTGAGGCTCTCCCAGATGCCTGGCATTTTGAATCAGAAGTTCTCACAGCAGGACCAGTCTGGGCAGCAGCAACGTGCCTAAGCAGATCTCTCGAAAGTCCCCTGCAGAGAGTACTGGCTTTCTAGCTGATTGCTTTCTGTCTTGGTAACACAGACCCAGCGGTACTGAAGCTGGTGTGTTTTCAGGGACTACTCCTCCCGCCTCTCTTGAAGATGAAAGTTGGACTTACTGGAGGCTGGGACTTCTAGGCAATCCCAGAAGTCATCTCTTCCACCCTCATTGCCTCCAGGTGGAACTGTCCGGGTAGACTGCGTCTATGAAGCAAAGACTAAAAGAACCAAAGGTTTCCTTGGGCCAGCGTCAGTGATGACCTATGCTTGCATTTCTCGTGACACACACATGGTGGCCAGAGGACAGCTTCTCTGCTTCCACCAGGTAGGTCCTGGGGATGGAGGAATTCAGGTTGTCCGGCTTGGGGGCAAGCGATTTGGCCTGTTGAGCCACCTCACCGGCCCCAGTTATGTGTCAGTTTTCTGCTCCAGTGACCAAAACTATTCCTCACTGAAGGAATGAGAGAGGGCGGCTGAGTCACTACCCACAGGCCTTACCGTGCAGTGTCCTCGGAAACATTTTCCCATTGACAAATCCGAAAGCCAATCTTCTCTGAGTTAAACCAGGTGTGATCCTGACCCTCCCTGCCCTCAGGGACTGTCACCTGATGTGGGTCCATCAGGACAAATGGGGCAGAGACTGCGGGCGTGGAGTTCAGAAGTCCTGTGATGACATCATAAGGTAATGATGACAGTGGGAACAGCTGCGGGGAGACAGATCACTTTACTTGCGGTGATTCAAGGATTACATAGTTTCAGGGACAGGGGTCAGAATATGCAAGATGGGCAAAGGTCACTGGCTGAAGGCTCTAAGTACCAAGATGCCTCATTAACATAGAAAGACATTCGAGGAATCTCAGGTGCTAACTGAACGGGTTTCCTGTCTGGAGAGAGGAAGTTGAGCCTGTAATCTTAACCTGTAAGCTGCAGGTAGAGGCAGTTAGGGATTTTCGAGCTCCTCTGACAAAGTCAGAGAAGAGGGAGCCCTGCTATTAAAGGGGGTTCTCCATTTTGCACGGAACCCAGTAGGCCATCTGGACAGTGGTAGGCTTCAACCCTAATTAGCAGGGTTTTCCCACAACAAGACTCTCTCTTTGGTGTGTCCAAATTTAACTTCCCCAGGGGAGGAGACATCCCAGGCCAATTGAGTTTTCCCCTAGAAACTGTTCGGGAAAGCAAGTCCTCTCCCTGCAGTCACTTGCAAAAGGGCAGCTGACACAGGCCACTTCATTCCACCCGTAAACTCTATTCTTTTTCACCCTCCCAGGGAGATCCATGTGTGTCCTCGCACCCCCCCATCCTCCACACACACTCACACACTCACACACTCACACTCACACGCTCACACTCACACACTCACACACTCACATGCTCACACTCACACGCTCACACGCTCACACTCACACGCTCACACGCTCACACTCACATGCTCACACTCACACACTCACACGCTCACACTCACACGCTCACACTCACACGCTCACACTCAGTCCCTTTCTCTGTGTTTATCTTTCCTGGGTCCATAGATTATAGCTTGGTTATCATTTATTTAATGTCCAATATCCAGATATCAGTGAATACATACCATATTTATCTTTCTGGGTTTGGATTGCCTCCCTTGAATTTTTTTCCCTAGTTCCATCTATTTGCCTGCAAATTTCATGGTGTAATTAAAAAAAATGTATCATGTTTTCTTTATTTGTTCTCCTGTTGAGGGACAGCTAGGTTGTTTCAGTGTCTGCCTATTCCGAATGGAGCAGCTATGAATTTGGTGGAGCAAGTGTTTCTGCAGTAGGATGAAGCATCATTTGACCGTATGCCCAAGAGTGGTATGCTTGATCTTGAGGTAGATAGATTCCCTTCTTTCCGAGGAACCCACATACCGGCTCGCATAGAGACTGCACAAGTTTTCTCTCCCATCAGCAACAGAAGAGTGTTCCCCTTGCTCTACATCTTCGCCAGCGTGAGTTGTCACTTGTACTGTTGATCTTAGTCATCCTGACCCGCGTACTGTGGAATCTCAAAGTAGTTTTGATTTGCATCTCCCTGATGAGCCAATGAGTTTTTATTGAGGTTACCAGCAGGAGTGCGTGAAGGGTTACTTAAAGGGAGCAAGGACAGCCCAAGCGCAGCTGTGTTACCAGATAGCCCACCCTATGCCAGTGAGGATGTTGGGACGATGCATCCCTGAGCCTCTCTGCACACCAGGCAAACAGCTCAACACTCTAAACATCTTTCTTTCTCTCCCTGGTTTGGCTGCTCTGTCTTCAGCCTCAGAAACCCTTTTCTCCCTTTTATACTGCTGGTAGGGTCCCCAAGAATCTTCCAAACTTCCATTCTTCTGAGATATATAACCTTTGGGCTTCTCCTAACTGGGCAAATGTTTCACTTTGGTGTTCTGAGAAACCGACATGCCACAGACAGACTTCACCAGACCAGCGATTCAGGGCACCCTCTTAGGTTCAGATTTCAGGGTGTTTCCATCCCGTGAAGTCCTTCATACCCAGTGGTGGCGAAGTGACAGTGGGGGAACTCAGGCAGAAGCAGCTGCTATGGTGGCTTACCAGGTCAAGGTCACACGGTGTCTGTAAGGCTGGGTGAGGGACAGACCTCCTTTGAGGTTCTTTTACAAGAGCTTGCTCCTCTCTGCAGCCAGACCTTCCCCTCAGGTGGCCAGTTTGTTCATTCACTGACAGATGCCGCAGATGCTAGCATCAATCAGCGATGCTATGGAGGGGCTCTACTGCTGAGCTGTACGCCGCTCGGTCAGTCAGTTTGGGGACAGCATGAAGAGGATCAGTAATCGTGACAACCAAGTTCTTCCCCACTTGGGTAGGGTGACACACACTGCCCTAAAGGCCCACCATTCTATTCTGAGAGCATCTTTCTCCCTGGAGATACGGCCCAGGCCCTGCAGTTCTTACCCCACAGTCTCTCCCGACATGCACTGCACTCCAAACCAGTCCCAGACCATTAGCACCAGACGTTTCAGAGCTTGCCTCATATGCAGATGAACTGAAGTCTGTGACAGATTGGGGACCTGCCTCAGATCACAGTGCTTGCCTGTAGCCCGCCATCGGTCCTGACCCTAGAAGATCATATCTGACACTGGAAGATTAAGGTTTTCCTCTCCTGTGGCACTTACAGTTTACAGGACCCATGATAAGACCTTCAACCTATGCATGGAGAATAATTTTTCCAGACTCTCAGGGAGGGAGTAGCAGAGGTGGAATCTGAGCCCTGCGATTTGGGGGCCATGTTTTGGACTGATGCTCTCATTCCCTTTCACCAACCATGCACACAAGCGTTCGCCAAGGAACTGCTCGGCCAGAGGAATTTTGGCTTCGGTGTGACTAACCTCTGGAGAAGCCAGCTAGGATCACAACAGGTGTTGGGCCAATCAGAGCAAAACAAAAATAAACTTTATGGTCAGATAAATTTGCAAGGTTGTGTCTCACTAAGTTGAGATCGTTTTCCCCACTCCAGTACACAGGGTCATGGCAGTGCTAAAGGACACTGTGAACTGTCTGCAAGTCTACAAGCATTTCACAGTGCTCAAGACAACAGGGTCCTTCTTGACAGAGTCATGACATCCCACATCACGTGGTCACTGAAATACTCAACTAGGTAGTAAAGGAGAAAACTGTAAAAGGAGTTGTGACCTCAAGGATTCAAGGGTTCCCCCAAGGCCACTCTGAGACCTGCTACTCTAAGCAAATCATGTTTAGGAGGTGCAAATGAAACCATATCCTCACCAGACGAACTCATCTTGTCCTCTACACACAACAAAGGAGTGAAGGAAGTGAAAGATATGTGTGTGCATCTGTGTGCGGTATGTGTTTACGTGAGTGTGTGTGTGTGTGTAGGGGGTGTGGTATGTGTATATGGTGTATGTGGTATGTGTGTGTATGTTCGTGTATGTGGTGTGTGTGTGGTATGTGTGTATGTGTGTGGTATGCGTGTGTATGTTTGTGTATGTGGTGTGTGTGGTGTGTGTGCAGTGCATGTATGGTATGTGTCTATGTGTGTGGGGGTATGCATCTCTGTGGGTGTGGTATATGTGTATGTGTGTGTGTATGTGTGGTGTATGTGCATATGTTGTGTCTATGGTAGGTGGGGTGTATGTGTGTATGGTGTGTGTATATGTGTGTGTGTGTGTGTGTGGTATGTGTCTATGTGAGTATGGTGTGTGTGTGTGGTGTGTGGGATGTGGTATATGTGGTGTGTGTATGTGTGTATGTTGTGTGTATGGTATGTGTGCATGTGTGTATGTGTGTGTGCGCACATGTGTGTGCACGTGTGTGTGTTGAGATCACTTCCCTGTTGTACTATTTCATTCTTTTCTTTCCCCTCCTGTTTATTTTAAAATGCCTCATTACTCCACAAAAGACTCCACATAGTCCAGTTTTCCAGGAAGTCCACACTCCTTTTAAAGAGACGTATTTAAAATATGAGTAAATATTATTTTAGGCAGACTGCTTGCTTACTCCAAATATTCATTCCAAATAGGTCACCCCTCTCTGAGCGCCCATGGGTACTTGATAGTCTCTGGGGGAGGAAGCGAGATTTTCTTCAATTGCGTAACCAGTGTTCCTGTAAGTAATCTCTCACCCACAGCCCTAATGAAACTCATTGGGCTATAAAAAAAAGTGGGGGGGGGGAGAAGGAAAAGGAAAAGAAGGGACATGACTCAGAGGAGGGACCAGGCAGTAAGGACTGGGTTCAGCAGGAGTGACCGGGAAACAGGAGGGAGCAGTGGAGAGATTGTGCACACATGAAGGTGCCATCATGAAACCCATTGCTCTGTATAATCAGCAGACCCCATGTGAGGCACATCATATGGAAACGTTGTCACAGGGCTTGAGCTGGCTGAGAGGCTGGCCCTGGAAGCAGATCACTCCGTGGGACAATGTGTTTGTTTCCTGGTCATCCAAGGCCTTTTGTCTGGGCATGGGCTGGCTTCCCTAACTCTAGGACAACAGAGAACAGCCTAGAGTTCAAAAGTGAAAACACCATTTCCTTGGGAGCTACCAGAAGGCCAGCTCTTTCCAGGAGAGGCCACCATTCTCTATCCATACATACATGATACATACATGTCCCTACAGTAAGAAAGAGAAGCCAAAGGAAGCTCAGTCATTCAGAAAAGTCTCAACGGGGAACTCCCACTGCCTGCCTACACTTCCCGAGTCAGTGTCACCATGCCAGGTGCTGTGGGTACCATGCCGGGTGCTGTCCCTCTGTCCTTTGTCCTTTTATTTAGAACCCTCACCCGAGGCTCTGTGCTCTGCTCAGGACCCCTCCATGGGGAGCCTTTACCGATTCCCCAATGGGGCTTCCCTAGTTGATTCCTGTAGGGTGTTTTGAGAATCTGATTTGATGATGTTTTGTTCCATCTATCTATCTTTCTATCTATCTATCTATCTATCTATCTATCTATCTATCTATCTATCATCTGTCTGTCTATCATTTATCTATCCATCTATCTTTTGCTATCCTTTCACTTTGGTTTGCTGTATACTTAATAAATTCACTCATTCAAAGTCAAATGGATGGCCATCATAGATCAGTCTCTGGACCATACAGAACATACAACAGCAAAAACGACGACAACGACAACGACGACAGCAGTAGCAGCAGCAGCAGTAGCAACCACAAATTCTCCTCTATCCATATCCTAGAGGCAAACCTCGTGTTTTTTCCTTCAGTGTTATTTGATTAAGGTAGCGTCTTTCTAGAAAGAGGCCGAGGTTAAGACACATCTTCGATAGTGGGGAATGTGGATACCTCAGTTACTCCCACGCCAGGAAGTGGTTGAGTTCTCAGGTGGGTCAACCACCCAGCATGTTCTTGGCAGGGACAGATACTCAGGATAGAGAATTACCTCATGGGGTTCTAGGAAGCTGGGCACCCTGGTAAAAAGTAGCCCTGCTTCCCCTTTCAGGGAGGTGTCCAAGGATACCTTTTACCTATGTTACAGTCTTGTGTGTGACCAGTTTGATCTCGAAACTCATGTCACAGTAAATGAGACATTTGTAGTTCTGTACCGCACTTAACACCCCAACTGGAATGGGGGGAGGGGAGGAAATGACTGTGCCTTAGGCAGGCACAAGGGAAATTGGCTAGGAGCATAGCTCCCTTCACAGAGTGGGCCGGCAATGAAGGCACAAAGACCCCTTGGCCAACACAACCCAGGTCAGGGGGACAGCTCTCTCTCTCTCTCTCTCTCTCTCTCTCTCTCTCTCTCTCTCTCTCTCTCATGGTTTGGTGACCCTGGCTACCCCCCCCCCCCGGACCTGAGATTGCTACCATCCTGCAGTGCTAAAGCAAAGTTGCCCTGATGTCTCATCCTTACCTTGGCTAAGCACACTTGGCTTCCACTATGTGTAAGGAGCCACAGTCACTGCCTGGAATGGTCCTCTGAGAGTTTGTGCCCCTTGTTTTACAAACAACAGAATGACTGTTCAGATATATACCTATGTGTGTATGCATTAACACATATGCATGATGATATAATATATGCACTATATATCATAAATTATAATATAGAATATATGCATCATCATATATCATGCCATATAATATATGCACTAGCATATAATATAATTATATTATATAAATAATATACATGAGTAATATGATGATTATCATATATTATAACATATAATACACGCATTATCACATATCATATATGTATACATGTGTGCATTATCACCACATCCTAATTCCAGAAACTTTAGAAAATGGGGGAACATAGCCCCATGCTCAGGGTTAGCCATGGTCAACTTTGCCTATAGTGCCTCCCATCTTCCTTCACTCTCTCCTGCTCTTGGTTATTTTGTGCTTACTTCAAGTATTACCCACCTCCCAGCAGTTCGGAGAAAAGCCATTGAAAAAATCTTTGGGTTGGAGGAGACCTGAGCACAGCCCTGCTATGCTCTGGGAACTTGCTCTACAGTTCTGGGGAGAATTGAGGGAGGACAGTGCTGCTGTGTCAGGAATGGCCTTTCACTAGCGTGTGCCCACCTGCTCCATCCTGACTTGGTAACTGTTGTCATGGAGCAGGCCATGTGTCTACCATCACAGCCACTCCCCTTCAAGGACCGTTGATGCCGAGGGCCCAGAATGTATATTTCAGGGCTTCCCCACTTCCTCCAGCACTGGCTTCTATCAGAACGTGAAGGCAGCAGCCCTCGGCATTCGACAGCGCTCTTGATTAAGTGCTTGGTGGTTTCCTTATGCACAGACATCATCTTCCTGGTCCCCAGTCTCCCACTCCCTCCACTCACTTCTCTCCAGCGGTTTTCCCTTTCGTAGTGCTGCTGTGCCCATGGAGTGCACTAGACATTGCCATTGCCAACCAGTGTGCTCCGTGATCTCAACTCAGGAGTAACGCTCCCATCACAATCTCCCCCTTCCAGCCCAGTCTCTCTCCACACGTTCTCCTACCTTATGGGGCCCACAGTGGATAGCTCTCCCACCTTCTCCTTGTTCCTTACCATAACCACAGTTTCTCATTGCCCTCTGTGTCTGGTCCCTCACCATTACCTATACATCACTTTACAGTCAACTTCCTTTGTCCTTCGCCTCCCTTCAGTGCACCTGACCTGGCAAATCCAGGGTCCTGCTCAGTACCACTCTGGTTACTCTAACCACTTGTGATGGTTTGAATATGCTTGGCCCAGGGAGTGGCACTATTAGGAGGTGTGGCCTTGTTGGAGTAGGTGTGGCCTTGTTGGAGTAGGTATGCCACTGTGGGCATGGGCATTAAGACCCTCACCCTAGCTGCCTAGAAGCCAGTCTTCCACTAGCAGCCTTCAGATGAAGATGTAGAACTCTCAGCTCCTCCTGTCCCATGCCTGCCTGAATATTGCCATGCCTCGATGATACTGGACTGAACCTCTGAACCTCAATTCTGTAAGCCAGCCCCAAATGATGTTGTCTGTTATAAGACTTGCCTTGGTCATGGCGTCTGTTCACAGCAGTAAAACCCTAACTAAGACACTGCTCCTTCCTTTAAGACCAGCTTTACCACCGGCAGGTGGGTCTCTGCTGCATGCCTGGCTCTCTGTTCTCAAGACACTGCTTTGCTGATCATCTCCAAGACAACAATTTCACCCTCAAACCCTCAGCCCTTCCTCACATGTGGGTACTCTGGGCTGGTGACCTGGCTCCCTTCAGCACTGAGATAGGGGAAGGAACAGTGGGTTCATAGTGTTCCCACCACCTCCTCCATCTGGTCTACCCAAGCCACCTTCTAATCTAATGGGAAGTGTGCATTTCCTCAGTGGGGTGATACCGAGATGGCCCAATCCTGAGAGGCAACTCCAGCTTCACCAGGGAGACCGGTCAGAGTGCAAGGTCTTCAGCTCATTCTCCATCCACTGAATCAGAACCTCTGGGGAGAGGAGGCCTGGGGATCCATTTGAACTAGTTCTCCAAGAGAGTCTGAATGGACAGTGTGACACAACTTCCCAGAGTTGTGTGGTACAACCCTCTATGGCAGTGGTTTTCAACCTGTGAGTCGTGACCCCTTTGGGAGGTCAACAGCCCTTTCAGATATCTTGCCTATCAGAAATTTACATTACAATCCATAACAGTAGCAAAATTGCAGTTATAAAGTAGCAACGAGGGTTGGAGAGATGGCTCAGCGGTTAAAAGCACTGACTGCTCTTCCAGAGGTCCTGAGTTCAATTCCCAGCAGCCACATGGTGGCTCACAACCATCTGTAATGGGATTCAATGCCCTCTTCTGGTGTGTCTAAAGAAAGAGACAGTATATTCACATACATATAATAAATAAATCTTTAAAAAAAAGTAGCAACGAAAATAATTTTATGGTTAGGGGTCAGCATAACATGAGGAACTGTATTAAAGGTTCACAGCATTAGGAAGGTTGAGAGCCACTGCTCTATGGGGCTGTGTGACTCTCTGCAGGGATCAGACCATATCTACCAACAGTAAAAGGTCGCTGAACATGCGCCAACCATAGCACACAATCGAACAGGTAACAGACCCTAGGTGTTTCCAGTAGCATTCACCTATATTGAGTCATCTGAGGTCACTGCAGCCTTGGTTCTGAAAACACGGCTTGAACACTTTGTCCCCAGCAGGCCCTGACACCACACAGGGCCAACAAACGCTGCCCGGAACACCTCCGCTCAGTTATGAGACCACTGTATGTTAGGCCTTGCAACGTTTTTATGGTGTGGACAGTTCTGCTCCTTCAGAAACATAATAGCTTAATTACAGTTAACAAGGACTTTAAATAGATTGCTATCATTGTTCCTCAGCGTGTGAGTATCAGAATATGTCTTTGAATTCTAGTGTATCAGGCTTTGGATTATAATGTATTAAATGTTGCTATTGGAGTTGCTGGCTTAAGATTGATTTAAAAAAATGTTGAATACACTTTGACTTGGGATTGGGGCAGAATTTCCAATACTTTCTGAAATGTCCCCTCAGTATTGTTCTGCCATTTAGTACCACGTGTTTAAGCCTCCTTTTGCTCACCTCTTCCCACACCCCCTTTTCTTTTCTTGAAACAGGGTTTCCCTGTGTGGCCCTGGCTATCTGGAGCTTGCTCTCTAGACCAGGCTGGCTGGCCTAGAACTTAGATACCCACCTGCCTCTGCCTCCCAAGTGCTAGGATTAAAGGTGCTCACACCACCACCTGGCTATACCACGTGTTTGCGTGAAGTGATATTCAAAGCATTGGGAATTACAAAACCCGAACCTCGACCAACTCTGAAAACAGTGTAAGATACTCTGAATCCCGAACCATAAAGGCTCAGCCAAACTTAATTCTTTATGTAAAAATACACAGACACATCCACCTCATTATAACACATATTTGCCTTAATCTTTAATAAATGGCAAACGTATACGGATATCAAAGAAGTGTTTGAAAATAATTTTTATGACTTACTATCCATAAATATTTGGAAAACCTGTTGGATGGAAGGGGGCACAAGTGAAAAAGGTTTACTGGGGAGCTCTCTCTCCATGGAGCCTGAGAGACGCTGAGTCCATCTGTCATTTGGCTCTCCCTCTCAAGTACTAACCAGGTCCAATCCTGCTTAGACGCCAAGATCAGACATGGCCAGGGCTACAGACGGCCACTCAGTCTCTCCCTGACATGTCATTCCCTCTCTCTGTGCACTGGTGTTCTTTTCCCTCTCTACTGGTCTCTTCCATCGTCCCACTGAAGAGCGACTTCCTTCCCCAGGCTTGCTTTTCCTACTGTCTCATTTCTATACATTCCCCTTAAACTCCCCCCACCCAGGCGGCTCTCTCTAATCCCTAAAACTATGCATGCTAAAGTCATTGGGGAGACTGACAGTGTGGGCTTTTCCTTTCCGGGGGGGGGGGGGGACAGACTAAAAGGACGTGTGCTCTTCATCTAAATGAGGCCACAGGGCTACTTCAGTCCTAATGGGGTTCTGGATCCAAGGATATCAAAATTCAAAGGTTAGTTCTTAGGTATTTTAATGCTTCACTGGACAGCCATGTTTGGCGACATTGACCAGCAGTTCCTTCTGAGAAACACTCTTCCTGTTTTCTCTCCCCCAGCTTAGGCCTTTACTCTCTTAGCCTTTGCTGCCCGGGCTCAGTCCTTACATCTCTTTCCTACCATCCCTTGCTTCTGCTAGTACCAACCTTGCTGGTGCTTCAGTCATCCGCCCTGCAGTCTGACTTCCCAGGTCAGACTTTAGCCTGGACCCAGGAATCTGTCATCCCACTACCCGCCAGACGCTTCAGACATTGCATATTCAGAACCGTAGTCATTATCTTTTAGGCCTGCCTCACCCAAATCCCAGGGATCTAACTCCTAGTTTCTTAGGCTAAAGAACCATTGGCTCTTAATTCACCACTCTTACCATGAACAGATCCTATAGGTTTTACTCTCAAAATGTCCAGACCCCAGCCGCCACCTCCTGCTCAGAGTGGCGGTGAGCTTTGTTCAGAGACCTTTCTGCTCCTTGCCTTCCAGTTGTGCTCTCAGTAGAAGACCCCAGACAAGCTCCAGACCCACAGTCACGTTATCTACCCGACCTACAGTTTTCCAAACTCAGTCAGAATTAAAGGTTTCCTCTCCGACTCCCTCTCTCATCTCTTCAGGCCTCTACCCATCTCCGAGACGCTGCCTGCTTTGCTGTTCTGGTCTGGAGGGCACAACCCAGAGGGTCACAGTGAAGCTTCCTCAGATACGGTCTCTGCTCCCACGTACCTGCACTCATGCCTTTTTAGCACCAAGCACCACTATTTATTTATTATTTACTTGCTTGTTTGTTATCCTAATAAAATATAAGCAAGGTGGGGCTTTAGCTGTTGATTCTTCTGTGTCTCCAGAACACAGAATGCTCAGCTCCTCCTTGCAAGGTTGGGAGGCATTTTAGATGCCCCCTGACCGTTTGTAGAAGGAAAGAACAAACGGCTAAGTTGGCCAGCTGTAGACTCATTGGCCTAGATGAGGAAACCGGTTTTGCCGGTTGAGTTTTGCACGTGCATTTCTGGGAGTCCTTTGTCCCTTTTTACCCCCTTACTGAATTTCACCTCCAGGAGCTTATCCTCTAAGCCTGTGCATGCTCTCCTTGGGGCTGACTTAGTGACCTGTCCCTTTCAAAAGTTGGCCCTGCCAGTGCTTGACGATGTGATGTCCTATTTGGGGCTGCTGTACAGAGTTTTGCGAATGTGGCCCCAAGACTCCCCTTTTGCACCACAGGGGGAGCTAATGCCCCTGCTCAGATCTTACCAAGGCGTAAAGGAACGCACTTTTCCGGTTCTACTCTTGCAGAAATGGAGAAGGGAAATCATGGAACCTCGCGTTGAAGTTTGGTGAGCCGCTATGTATTGGATACTAAATTCGTACGTCTAAGCCTACGAGGCAATTCTCAAATTTACCAGCGGTTGTTGTGCAAACCCTGTTCCTTAATTTAAAACTATTGGTTAAATAAAAATGACTACGGACAATTTCTGGGGGTAGGGGTTGGAGGGAGGTGGGTTTTTGAGTTACCTGGTTGAGCGTGGAGGGGAGGAGAAAATGAGGAGGAGAGAGGAAGCCGCCATGAGAGGAGATGGACCGTGAGCACACGGCCAGGAGAAACGGCAAGCATTTGGGGTACACCGCTGGGGAGGTAGCCAGGCCAGCAGTTAGAAAAGTAGATTAGGGGTCACCCCCCAATAATTGTCAAAGTCAAATAAAATAACCACAGTCTGAGTCTTGTTCATTCCTAAGCTGGTCAAACGTAAGTTTAAAATAGTTGTACTGCAGCCATGACAGGTGATGGCAGAGGCCTGCAAGTCTATTCAGTCCCAGAATCCTCTGGGAGGAATGAGCAAGACTAGCAGGTTGTCCAAGAGGCCCTGCTGGTTGATGTCCCTGCTTTCTGACCCCGGCAGTGGGGAAGGCTGTTGGAACCAGAAAACACGCAGGCTCGGTTGATGAAAGGCCTGTTTATTCCTGGTACATTGGACACTTTGTTCAGGAGGCGCTCATCCACTTGGAAATGTTGCCCTTGTCACGGTGCCAAGGTCAGTGCCTGCTGAGGCTATCAGCAGTGCAAGCCAGCTCTGGCTGGGCAGTTTATTAGGTGTATGGCTTCCCTGGGAAGTGAGTGCAGAACACAGGAGAGCTGGTGTCTATTTAATGCTCTCGCCACACGCGTTCACGAAGTTCCGTTTCTATTGGGACCCGAAGAGGAAAAACACACAAAGAAACGAGTACATAGGTTAGAATACAATGAAGTGCTTTAAAAGGGAGTTTCGAGTGACGAGGCTCACTTTGTCATTCTCCACAGACACTCAATTATCATAACACACTCGTCTTTGCAAAGCGTTGGACAGCTTTCAAAAATGTTTTCTATTCCTCCTCTCCGCCGAGGCTCAACTCGTCCTTGTAAGGCAGGGCTGTGTGGTCCCCTGTTTTAGGTGAGAAAACAGACTCTGGAAACTGAAACAGCTTAGATCCCAGAATTGAACACAGTGGGACCACACGTCAACTCGCCAATCACTTCCGGGCCAGGTTTGATGTGCCTGTCTCATTATGGTGAGCTGGACAGGCAGAAGCGTGTGTGTATGTGTGTGAGGGAGATCTCACAACTGTGAACATATGTAAAGAATGACTATATAGCTTTGCCTTCCCGGTTAGCAGACCCAGGACCCAGGTGGTAAACAGCCTCTCTCTTTCTCTGTCTCTCTCTCTGTCTCTCTCTGTCTCCCTCGTGGAGACCCCACCTGCTGAGTGGACAATGATAATGACCTTAGTCTGCTGGCACTCAAGGAGGCCAGTATCCTATATAACATGGCTCTCAGAGGGGATTCTTCACTCCGGGCTGCTGGAGAGAAGCACCCTGGTGTCTGCTCCACTGTATGGGCCCATTGTTGATCTGGAGCAAGCAATGTTTCAGTAGGCGTGGTCTGGTCCTATCTGTTCCCTCCCTGGTGTGCTGCACTTGACCACGACTTATCAGGATGTGATGATCTGTGACGGTGTAGGCTGGTCAAGTCTGGGAGTGCTGGCCAGCCGAAGAATGGAACTTACAATGAAGAGAGTCGGTTTTCTGGAAGACCTAGAGTCTATTTAGGACATTGAGATGTAAGCCTTACTGCAAATGGACGGAACTCTACACGGGTTAAAAATAACTCACTGGGGGGCAGCATTTGTTCTTGATCCTTATTTATTCTTTTTTATGGATATTTATTTAATGTGTATGAGGGCTCTGCCTGCAGGCCAGAGGAGGACGTCAGATCCCATTATACATGGCCGTGAGCCGCCATGTGGTTGCTGGGAATCAAACTCAGAACCTCTCAGGGCTCTTAACTTCTGAGCCATCTCCCCACCCCCACCCCCCATTCCCTTTTACTTGTTCTTAGGATCTGAGAAAACCAGATCCACATGTTTCAACTGGAGAAGACTGAGGGGTTTTCATTTACTGGACTTTCAATATGACGTGAAGGGAGCGAGTTTGTGGGTTTTCCTGACTGGCAGGTCCGGCCTGGTGTCAGGAACCCTAGGGCTCATGTGCTTGGCCAGGTGAGTACTGTGCTCTGTGTAAGGGCACGATAAACTCGCAGGCGAACTGGTAGACAGGGTTCGGAACCGAGGCCTACACCAGGAGTTACAGCTCAGTGGGTGGCCTGTGGCACTTTCTATAGAACTGAGTGGTCACCAGCTGAGGAATAGAGTAGGCTTGTGTGTGGAAGTCAGAGTCAGGAAGGTTCAGCTGTCAACGAAACAAAAACCAGGACCAAGAGGTCATGCGAGGTGGCCTTTTCGCCAGGTGTGCTGGGGCAGCATGGCTGGCTGAGGGGGGATATCTATGCAAAGGAAAGTGGGCATAAGACATATCCTATTGGTTCAGCATTTATAATAAAATATATCAGGATGTCTACACATCCATTAAGAAACCATGTGAGTGCTAGGAGATGGCCCAGTGTGGAAAATGCCTGCTGTCCAGGCCTGACTTTGAGTCCCCAGCACCCACATGGTGGAAGGAGAGAACCAGTCCCCACAACTTGTCCCTTGACTTACACACACACGCATACACACACACCACACACATAAACACACACACTCACACACATACACGCACACACACTACACCACACCACACACAAACACACACACACACACACACCCCACACATAAACACACACACATACATACACACCCACACACACACCACACACACCATACCACACACATAAACACACACACACCACATAAATACACACACACACACACACACGCACACCACACACATAAACACACACACTCACACATACCACACCACACTCATAAACACACACACACACCACACACACACACACACACACACACACACACACACATGGGGTGGGGCATGACAAGTATACACATGCAAAAATAAATGAATAAATCATTTTTTTAAGTCAAAGAAAGAAACCACATCCTACCAAAAAATCTCTGATAGGATTTCCTAAGTGGACCAGACTAAAGCTACACATTAAATACTTTTTTGGTTTGTTTGTTTACTCTGGAGTCGGCTCCAAGGGCCTTGTGCAAGCTAACTGCTCTAACACAAAGCCGCATGCCCCAGCCCACATGGCATCCTAAGTCATCCTAACCAAACCACCCTTTGCTAATCTGCTGAATCCGGTTTAGAGTGTTCGTGAAAAAGCATAGCTCTCACCTCGAAGGGGATCAGAGTTCTGGAGCCAGTAGGGATGGCCATGGCTTGGGAACAGAGTTCTCTGTTTCGTTTTGTTTCGTTTTGTTTTGTGATTGTTTGTTTTACAAACATCGTGTTCTGAGAGAGCAGGAAGCTTTATAGTAATAGAACAAAAGGGAATCATAAATCAAGACCATTTTCATACACATGGGTAGGCAGGTCCCAGAAACGCAAAAACAGCGGGCGTGGGTCTCAGACTCGAGCCGACGTCATTCTCAGTGGTGTGGTTGGTGGAAGATACTCCTGTCCACTCCAAAGACTTACCTAAGGGCCACAGAGCTGTTAGGGCGCATACAGAAGGCGATCGGTGGCTGTTAAGGAGGCTAATGATTGGCCCAAAGTAATTTGGCTCAGGACCTGGAACATTAGATACTGAACATTAGAACCTCAGATACTGAGATCCCTGCTGTGGTCAGGCGGGTACATCTATCTCCTTTCCAGGGACTTTCATCCACAAAAACCAGTAGTTTGATTTTTGTTAAGTCTTCATCCTTCTTACCCAACCAGAAATACAAATTTATCTGCTGGTTCCCTTAAAACTGTCTGTTCCTTTGTGCTCCAACTTTCAATCCAGCTGAACATCAAGTCAGGCACAGGGCCGGCTCCATGGGCGTGACGTCATCAAGGCATCTGGAGCTTCCAGCCTGTGGTTTGCACCTGTGCCAGGTGCCAGGAGTGGTTGCTAATCCTGACCGCCCCTCCCCCTCCCCTCTCCTCCTCCCCTCCCCCTCTCTGGCTCTCTCTCTCCTTCTTGTCCATATACCCTTTGCTTAAACCTTGCCATCTTCCTGTCGAATGCTGTCAAAACCCGTTCTTTCCGGTTTCTCAGCCTGAGAGCCCGTTGCAGTCTTAGCTCTTTCTTTCTCTCTGTGCATGGAGAGAAGATTCTTGAAAGATGCCTCCCTGTTCAGCCACTTCCTGCCACTGTGACCCTAGACATAATTCTTGAACTTCAGTGTTATGTTGTCACTGGGGCATAAAAAGAAAAAAAAAAAAAAACAACAACAAAAACCTCAAGTGGGTTTGTTGAAGAGGAACAGACAAATATGAAAAGCAGAGTCTTGAAGTGTCCTCCACTTTCTGGATCAATCTTGAGAGGCTTCAATGACTCTTGGGAGGATTAAGCCAAAGGACTTCGGGGAAACTTCTGGGCTTTTGTTCCCCTCAGTGGAAACCCTTGAGAAGTTAAACACACAAACACTTGGGGCAGGGCCAGAGCTTGGACTGATCTGTCTGGGCTCAGAGGCCGTGGTCTCACTCAGAGCACAGATTGCCAACACGTTTAAAGCATTTCCTTTAAGCGTTCTGGGCCAGCACCGAAAGTGTTCAAAACAAACAAAACCTTACTCTGTGTGGCTTCTTCAGAGCTGCCCCAGCCTTAAGGAGGAGACCCAAGCGTTCTCTTCCTGGCTTCCTCCCCCCTTTCAATAAAGGACCTCTTTAAAAAAAAAAAAAGAAAAAAAAGAGGAGACACGAGTCTCTGGTCCTGCCACCCACTACCCACTTCCTGTCTCCTGAGAGAGGTTGCATGGACATCACGAACCGTATCTGCAGCAGAGGAAACTGTGACTCCGAGTGGAAGAGTGTCTTTTCCAGAATCACAGTGGCACACAGAGGGGTCAGGATGCTCGATCCTGTGGCAACAAGAACAAAGGGCACCTGGGGGAACAATGGCTCCTACCTCCTTCTCCCAAGCTCCTACCCTTGCCAAGACAGCTAGATGGCAGGAGCAAGAGCAGCCGGGGAAGACAGTGGTCTTCTAAGGACTTCTAATGTGTGTGGAATTAGACCCTGGGTTTGACCAGAAAAGTGGACATTTCCCCTTTCAGCTGTTCAGCGTTCATTAACTGGTAAGCGCGCCCTGCCTTCCCGTCTGGGGGTCACAGACCACTCAGGGGGCTACATCCACTCTTGACTCGGGAATCGACAACCTGAGCTACAGCAGGTGACATTCACCAAGGCAGTGAACTCAGGAGTAGGCAGGGGAGCACCCAGAGCCAGCAGAGCCACCCTCAGATGTCCTAGAACAAAGATACTCATTTCGGCTGGCTGTGAACTTGGAGTGGTGTAGCCTGTCTGAGGACAGCTTTGGTAGAACAGGCAGAAGCTGGATCCTGATAAAGGTCACTTAAAATCAGATGTACCGGCTGGGGAGATGGCTCAGCCGGCGAAGTACCTACCCTGAAAGCACGAGGAGTTGAGTTCCAATCCCTAGAACCCAGGTGAAGGGCTCAGCACAGGGAGGGGTTCCTGCCTGTAACCCCAGCGCAGGGAGAGAGAGTAGCAGAGACACTTGGGTTCTTGAAGCTCTTTAGTCAGTCAGCTGGACTAGCCCAGTCATTGGCCTACAGGTTCAACCAGAGACGCTGTCTCAAATATTAACACTGGAGAACTGTGGAGAACGGACGGGCAAAGTGGAGCTCCACATGCATGTGCAACATATGTGCACCAGCATCCTCATGCATGTGTGCATACAAACTAACAAGTACATATACTAAAAACTATATCATACACATACACAGGCGCACGCGCACACACACACACACACACACACACACACACAGAGAGAGGAAAGCAAATCTTATAAACAATGATCTTCCTCACAAATATTGTTTAGGTCTCATCTTCCAACCGCAGACAATGGATCTTGTTCATAAAGTGAGATGTTATGCGTGTAAGTATGTGTATGTATATATGTATGCACATATACAATTTCTGTGGGAAATGTTTACTGTTGCTTATAGTTACAGAAGCATAAGAATCCATTATGGCTGGGAAACACGGGAAACAAACAGCAGCGGGAGCAGCAGGAGCAGGAGCAGCAGCAGCAGCAGCAGGAGCAGGAGCAGGAGCAGCAGCAGCAGGAGCAGCAGGAGCAGCAGCAGGAGCAGGAACAGGAGCAGCAGCAGCAGCAGCAGGAGCAGCAGGAGCAGCAGGAGCAGGAGCAGCAGCAGCAGCAGCAGGAGCAGCAGGAGCAGCAGAAGCAGGAGCAGCAGCAGGAGCAGCAGCAGGAGCAGCAGCAGGAGCAGCAGCAGGAGCAGCAGGAGCAGCAGCAGGAGCAGCAGGAGCAGCAGGAGCAGCAGCAGGAGCAGCAGGAGCAGCAGGAGCAGGAGCAGCAGGAGCAGCAGGAGCAGCAGCAGCAGCAGCAGCAGCAGGAGCAGCAGCAGCAGGAGCAGCAGCAGCAGCAGCAGCAGCAGCAGCAGCAGGAACAGGAAGTCAGAGACAGCACTATGAGCACAAGCACAAAGCAGAGAGAATGCGCCGGGCACAGGGCAAGGCTCCTGTCTAGTACCGCACTTCCTCTAGCACGGCCACACCTCCGAAGCCACCCCAAACAGCACCTCCGACGTGGGCCAGGTGTTCAAAAACCTGAGCCTATGGGGGTCATTCCCCATTCCATTCCCTAGCTTTTCATGACCATAGCTGAAGTGAAAATTTCTTTGGAGACTCAGGTCATAATGATGTTTTCCTGGGGCAGACAAGTGAAAGGAGGTTTTGCTGAAGCAGACACAGGCGGAAGGAGGTTTTGCTGAAGCAGACACAGGCGGAAGGAGGTTTTGCTGAAGCAGACACAGGCGGAAGGAGGTTTTGCTGAAGCAGACACAGGCGGAAGGAGGTTTTGCTGAAGCAGACACAGGCGGAAGGAGGTTTTGCTGAAGCAGACACAGGTGGAAGGAGGTTTTGCTGAAGGAGCATGTGAGAGGGCACGCTATGTTTAGAAAGAGTGACCTGTGGTCATTTATAAATGACCCCACGGACAGTGGGAGGAAGCCATTGCTTTGCTTCATCGGTCTTTGCTGTCAGGTTTACCATGTTGCTGGTCTTCCCTTGTTGTGACTTCATAGAGAGTAACGTCTCGTGAAAGGATTTCTCGTGATATTCCTGTGGCCTCTCGCAGCTTCCACTGACTTGAGGCAGAGTCTCACGATTTATTTAGTGGATCAAGCTGCCACTGCTGACTCTGTGTGTGTGTGTGTGTGTGTGTGTGTGTGTGTGTGTGTGTGTGTGTGTGTGTGTGTGTCTGCTGATTGGACTGGACGCAGCTGCTGATTCCTGGTTGGTGGTTTGCTAGTGGACTGAACTGCTGATATCCTGACAACAAAGACTGGAATCGCCCCCAAAGAACTATTTCTAACCAGGTCTACTTCCACGAGTCCTAATCACTACCTCTGATGAGTGGTGGGCTAGAAGGGAGGTTAAAGCATGTAAGAACCCATATGAAAGTCGGTTTTGAAAAATCTAAGCCTACATGTAACATCATGCAAAATACATTTAGTCCAACTCCAGAGGTCCTCACAGTCTTTGACAATCCCGACACTATTTAAAAGTCCAAAGTCTCTTCTGAGACTCGGGGCGATCTCTTAACTGCAACCCCTATGCAATCGAAGAGCGCTTTATGTATCTCTGACACATAACGGTTCAGAAGGTACATTACTTTTCCAAAATGAGTGCATGGGAGCGTAATGAAAAAAAAAATGGTAGAGCAAAGTAAAACTAAAACCCAGCAGGGCAAGCATCGAACCCCGCAGTTCTATGTCTGGTGTCAAAGAGCTTAAAGGGCTGTATGTCCCCAGCTGCCTACAGCAAACATCCTTTTCTTGGGCTGGTTCTAGTTCCTGTGAGCAGCTCTTTTTGGCAGACGTACCATGGCTCTGGCTTCTCCAAAAATCTTAGGGTCCAAATTGCAACCCAGGCTTTGCTTTCATAGCTTCATACAGTGGCCACTTGTGGCCTCTCCCCTTTTAGGGCCTTTGCTCCAGGGCTCCCCTGCCACCTGTTCCCTGGCTTCAGTGACTCTCAAAACCACAGAAGGGGTCTACAGCCCCTCACTCATGCATCGTTTATGCCTCTAATCCTAGCAAAAACGATGAGCAAGGTCCCCCGCTCTCTTGAGATGAATCCTTGCTCTCTTGAATGACAGACAGTAGTCACAGTTTATGCTTGCGATTGCCTTCTAGAAGCAGAAATCCCCTTAAGCCCTCCCTTTGCCCAGCTGGAAGCTTACCTGGGTGGAGCACTGAGGAAACCTTCACTTGGTTCTAGTGTAGAGCAGATTTCTCCTTAATGTCTATATCTCATTAACAATCATAGCCTCTCTCCCAGCACAAGCCATGAACTTCCTGGTACCCCTTGCAAACTGCACCTTTTATACTTCTGTCTCACTTGCTCTTTTTTTTTTTTTTTTTTTTTTTTTTTTTTGGTAAGCATTATCAGCATTTGATGTCTTAGAATTTCTTCCACCAAAGAAATCTGCCCATGGCTTCTAAATCAGTTTAAGACAAGGGGAAAAGGCAGCCAGACTATTCGCCAAGATATCACAGGAGTGGTTCTAGCCCAGTTGTTCTGAAAGTCCTTGAGATCTCAGAATCCTCTTGAGTTAGGCCTCTACAGTATCTCTGTTCTCAACACTACTGTCATCCACCATCCTCCTAGCATGGCCCTTTATGCTCTGCTTGGAGCATTCAACCACTTTCTAGCCCAAAATTACAGTCTTCCACATTCTTCTCAAAGCACCATGGTCAGGTTCCACCACAAAACCCCACTCCTGGAACTAATGTCTATATTAGTTTCTCTCTCTCTCTCTCTCTCTCTCTCTCTCTCTCTCTCTCTCTCTCTCTCCCTTTTCTCTCTTTCACACATACTTCATACACATACATACATGAACACATACACCTCGCACAAACACACTCACATATACACATACCTTAAACACATACATACTTTATACACTTAGGTGCACACTCACACATACCTCAAACATACACACTTCACATACACACACACACACACACACACACACACACACACACACACACACACACACACACACCTCACAGCAACAGAGACAATGTCTCGTTCTGTATTCCTGGCTGGCTACGAGCTCTCAGTGATCCTTCATCTTCTGTTTCCTAACTGCTGGGCTTACAGTGTATGTCTCCATAGCTGGCTACTAGTAAGTTCAGAGGTTTTAATGTCACATAAACCAACACTTCAGAAGCAGAGGCAAGAGACTGCTGAAAGTCAGAGGCTGGTGTGGAATGCATAGAAAGACACCGTCTAACATATCTGTGTATGTATATATTAGATATAAAGTATTAGATAAAATTAGATAAATATATATTTAAACTTTGCATGACAGGAAGCTTGCAAAGTACTTTTATCTCTGATACATGAGTAGCCATGTTCAGATAGCCCCTCTCAAGAAAACCCATAATGCTGCACGGCAGTATCTCAGTTGTAAGCACTTCCCCAGCACACACAAGGCCCTGCATTTGATCTCCAGAGCCATAAGAATAAGACAATAAAAGAACAACCGTCAACCGTCTGTCTCCTGCGTGCTGGGATTACAGGTATGCACCACCACACCTAGCTCTTAAAACCTGTTTCTTAATCCTGTCAACTATGAAGGTTTAACCTGGGATTGTCTCAAGCATAGACGAATAGCTCAGCAGAGTAAAACAAAGAACCCAACATTCCGTGCATAGACATTTGGTTTTCAACAGGGACACTGGCACCATACAATACAAATGATGGCCTTTTCGATAAATACCGTGGAGTCAATGGACCCAAATCTGAGAAAAATGATCTATGGCCTGACCTCATTCGATGCACAAAATCAGTTCCAGGTAGGTTAGAGGCATAACTGTGGGGAGTAAATATAAAGCTTCCAAGGCACAGCATTAAAGAATACCTCTAGGTGCTGAAGAGACCGATCGATCGGGGCTTAAGAGCACGAGACGAGCTCTTGCACAGGACCTGTGTTCAGTTCCCAGCACCCGCATGGCATCTCATAGCCATCTGTAATCAGTCCCGGGGATCTCATGCCTCTTCTGACCTCTTCAGACTTCAAGCATGCACAACACGTGCTGTGTCTATACAAAGGCAAGCCAAGCCGTCAGACATATAAAAGTAAATAAGTGTTAAAATATAATAACTTCTTCAGGAGCTGGAAAGACAGTCCAGGGGTTGAGAGCAGGTATACATGGGAAGGAAAGAAAGAAAATTCTAGAACATTTAGTGAGTACCTTTATGGCCTCAGTATAAGCATCAGTTTCTCTAATAAATCAGAAAACATGCTATTTATCTTAAAGGAAAGTGGTAAATTAATTACACTTAAACTATTGAAAAGTCATTCAGTTGAGCCAGAGTTCTTTAAGAGCAAGATGTTAATTAACTACAGGAGGTTGCCAAGTAGATGTAAACATAATGGGTGGAGAGAAGCTGTTGGCTCTGTGACCACGGACTTGCCTGTAAATACTCTCCACAGGTTGGTAAGAGGATTACAGGTATCTCAATGTTGAAAAGAAGTCCACAGGCTTTAACTGCACATCACAGAAGAGGACTTCAAAATGGCAAAGATACAAGAAGACAAACAGGGAAACAAGCCAATGCCACTGTGATTTATCACTCCACGGTCCTAAGAATGAGAAAAACACAGGATAACACTCAGGACTGAAGAGGGTTGAGCATCCCAAGCTCCTATCTTCGGGGGCAGGACGTGGGGGAAATACCTGATTAATTGGTTTAGGAGCCTATGAATCAAGTCAAATGCTTCCCGGTGGTCAACAACCACACTCCTGGGTATAGAGCCAACATTAATATTTCCCTTGTAATTTCTCTTTGTATCAGTTTTTATTTTGGGTTCCTGACTTTGTTGCCAGGTTTACCTTTAGCCTTCTAGGGTCTTGCTTGATATGTCTCGCTTAAACAAGGGAACTGGTTTGACCTAGAGAATGCCAACCTCTTCCCCCTTTCTGGCTACTCACTTTTACTTACCAGTTTGACAATCCAGCTGCCTTCTGGTCAGCAGCAGTGTTGACCCCACCATGGGTGACTGAGCCCAAGTCCACCTCCAAGGCTCATGTCTCACTACAAATGCAGGAGATTCCTCTTCTTCCTTATCCCTACCTATGGAGCTGAATTTAGGGAAGTAACTTAGATACTCGCTGGACCAAACTGTAGCCCATCTCTTTCCATTTCATTGTATACAAGTTGTTGCAAGGATCCAAGCCAATGTGGGTTTAGGTGACTCTTGTGAGAATTACACTAAATCTCTCTCTGTCTCTGTCTCTCCTTCCCTCCCTTCCCTAATGCTCCTCCTCCTTCCGTTCCCTTCTCCCTCCCTCCCTCTATCATCCCTCCTCCTTCCCCGTCCCTTCCCCTCCTCCCTTACCACTCATCTTCCTTCCTCTCCCTTTTCCCTCTCTCCCTCACTCCCTCCCTCTCTTCTTTCCTTTGAAACTGTGTTACTACTTTGCCCAATCTGGTCTTGAATTCACAACATAGTCTAGGCCGGTCTTGAACTGAGAGATCTACCTGCCCCAGTTTGCTGTGTGCTGGGGTTACATGTACACACCACACCTAGCAAACGTGCTCCTCTTCTCACTTCCTGATGTGTCCTCCCTTCCTTCTCGACGTCCAGCTTCTTGTCCTCATCAAAGTCCTATCTGAGTAACCCCTATTATAGGAAGCCATTCTTGCTGATGATACTGTCTGTCCTTTCAGAGCGCCTCTCTCTATTTGTACTCAATGACCCCACCCCTTGTTATCTTGGATGCAGACAAAAGAAAGCAGTTAAAAATAGCTTAGGCAAGAAGGAAAGTGACTCACACGGCCAAGTCCAAAGGTACAGTGATTTCAGGGTTGGCTAACTCAGAGGTTCAACTGTGCCATAAAGGCTGCGTGTCCTTTCAGCTTTCCGCTCTGCCAGCCACTCTCCTGATGTTGGAAAGACAGTGACTCCCCTAGCATACCTAAAGGATCCAAAGAATCCAGTTGCCGATGGGATAGACTTTAGAAGCTTTCCTTGACATTTAATAAGGATGCATACTTAAGAGTATGACATTTCCATACATTTTACGATGTGTAGTGACCAGGTCAGGGAATCTCACACATTCATTGCTTGAAAACAGAATCTCATAGTACCAGAGTCGTCCAAACCCCTCTTTGCTTGCTTTTACTTTTCTGTATTTATTTATCTTGAGACGGGGTCTCAAATGTGTAAGCCCTGCTTGCCTGGAACTCGTTATGTAAATCAGGTTGGCCTCAAACTTTTGGAGAGCCGCCTGCCTCTGCCTCTTGAACACATGTACCCCTAAGCCAGACAGCAAGCACCTTTTTAAAGATTTATTTCAAATTATATGTCTCTCCATGTGTTTGTGTGCAGGTACACATGCGTGTGTGTGTGCTCCCAGAGGCTGGAAGAACATATTAGATCCACTAGAACTGGAGTTGCATATATGTGTGCGTGATCCCTCTCAGTGTGAGAACTGGGAATTGAATTCAGGTCCTCTGCAAGAAGAATGAGTAAGCATCCTTGGCTGCTGAGCAAGTTTAACTGCTTAGCTCACCCTCTGCTAGCTATTTAGATGCTTAACGACTGTCAGTCATAGCTTCCCAACTATGGAACATTAGAGGTTATTTCTCCTTTGAGGCTGGATTCCCTCCTTCCCTCCCTCTTTCTTTGTTTCTTTCTTTGTTTCTTTGTTTCTTTGTTTCTTCCTTCTTTCCTTCCTTCCTTCCTTCCTTCCTTCTTTCCTTCCCTATTTATTTATTTATTTTTAGATGACGTCTCATGGCTTTGAGCTACGTAAGCTTGAACATTGTTTGAAGGGGGAGAAGACTTTCCTCGGAGCCTCTGTTGCCCTTATCAGCCGTCTGTTGACCAGCATCTCTTCACTGTGCACTGTTACCCTGGAAGGAGAAGGGAAACCCCAAGCATTGCTTGAACAAAGATCGATCCTGCCCCTGTACCAGGTGGGGAGGACTTAACAGAGTACAAAGACGACCCAACTTCTGAGCCAAAGTGGGAGAGTCTGCAAGCTACACATCAGGAAGCAGGGATGTGGGTGAGCGGCTTGTGGGCCTGCTGCAGACTGATTCAATCCCCCAGTGATATACCTACTCCAGCTCGGCCACACCTACTCCAACAAGGCCACACCTACTCCAACAAGGCCACACCTCCTACACTCCCTGGGCCAAGCATATTCAAACCACCACAGGGTCTGAGGCAGAGATGGTGAGGAGAGAGGAAAGAGAAGAGAAAAGAAGGCACCATGGGGCAGGTAGATTATGAGAACATGGCCATGAGGACCAGTCGATTGGAGTAGAAGTGGCCCTGATGGAACATGGCAAGTGATATCTCGGGGTTATTGAAAGGGAAGTAGACAAGAGAGTATAGTTTATATCTGTCCAGCTCAAGTGCTTTTAAGGCCTATTAGAAATATAAAGGTTTTGTGTCTTTTATTTGAGAACTAAATGACCTAAGGTGGGGTAGAAACTCCCGATAAATTTTACTATAACAACCATCCTTGGTTCGATCGCTGACACTATATAAACCAGATGTGGCAGTACATACATATAATCCCAGCACTCTGGAGGCAGAGACAAAAGGATCAGAAGTTCAAAATCATCCCTGGCTACATAGCAAGCTTAAGTTTCGCTTTCCTTGCACAGCTAAGTTGGGTTACTAGGGACCCTGTCTCAAAGCAAAGCAAAAGCCAAGAATTGGAATCCACATATTATTAGTTGATAATCAATATAGTCCTCCTTTTAAATTTTGGTGTTATTTCTTACAGAATGCTACAATTACCATTCCACTTTAATGACATATGCTGATAGCTAATAAAATCATACAAGTTTATGTATGTCTGTATATGGATATGATTACATATGTGATAAGAAGTCTGTGTGTGAGATAGGTACAGATAGACAGATACGTAGATGCATAGACAGATACATAGATAGATACAAAGATACATTGATACACAGATACATAGTTATCTCTTAGATCCCTGTGGTGAGCAGAGAGATATGGTATATTTAAAATATATTTTCAAATTCTTTATGCGTCATCATTACAAGGTAGGGTATGTTCCCTCTGGAATCTGAGCCTGAGTGGTTTACTGGCCTGTCTTACTTACATAAGGGGAAATTATGCTATGCATTCTGACATAACATAAACAACAGTGCAGTTGTCACCTCGTCTCTTGGGGTCTTGGTCTTTGGAGCTGTGACTATGAGAAGTCAAAGACAGCCAAGGTTGGAGGAGCCAAGGTTCCCTGCGGGTCCAGGTGCAGGTGCCTTGTTACTAGGCCCAACGGAAGTTGCCAGAGTTGCTACCAACAGCTGCCAGCAACCCCCACACCCAAGTGACTGAACTGTCCCCAGCTTTCAACTCTTCCCAACGGAGACTCCATATATGGAAATCAGGTCAAGTCCTTCCCGCATAGGCTTTGACACATTCTCTCAGGAACTCTGAGTGTGAAGCAAGGGTCATTTGATACTGCTAGGTTTGACCAGCACAATGGGTCTCTTGAATGTTTGCCACTGTGGCATTCCTCAGAAGTCAAAAGTATCCGTTCTTAGGGAGAAGTAGTGGCCCCTCTTTGTCTAGAACAACCTCTACAGTGTATCTAATCACGATTGTTCAAGTGTATCATCAATAATGTCAGTCCTGGTGGGTTTTGAAGGGCATAGCAATACAAAGTATCTGCCTAGCTTTTCACCTCCGACAGGAAACACATGTCCATTGATGCTGCGCTGTCTGCACAGCATATTGGCTCGTGTTGTGTGACAATAGAAGTATCCAATGGGACACATTCATTCTCAACTCAGGCTGACTTCAGAATTGTGAGCTAAGCTCAGAGGCTGGTTACAGTCCTAAGAAGCCTGTGGTGAGGGAGTCTGAGTCTCTCCACAGTGGGAGCATCAAGGCAGGACATGACTGGTGTGGATGCGGGTAGGAAAGGAAGACAGCAGAGAGGTGCTCATCCCGGCAGCCGGTTCCTCTGCTCGGGTAAAAGTTAAAAGAAAAATTCAAGCCAACTCTGAAAGTTAAAAGGCCCATGGTTTATGTATAAGAAACACACAAAACAAGTGTGCCTTGAAATTTTGGACTGGTCAATTGATATAATACAAGGGCTGGTCAACCCAATAAAATTAGCATCCTTAAAGTCAAACAAATTTGAGTTTAACACAAGAAGCATCAAGCAGGGGTTGGGGATTTGGCTCAGTGGTAGAGTGCTTGCCTAGCAAGCAGAAGGCCCTGGGTTCGGTCCCCAGCTCCGAAAAAAAGAAAAAAAAAAAAAAAAAGAAGCATCAAGCAAGAGAAGAGTGTGGCATTTTGTAATAGTGAGTGTCCACCACAGTGGAGAGCTGTGAATAGGTTGGGAGGATAATTACAGAGCAAAGACACAACAAAAAGAATCAATAAAGCGGAACTAGGATGTTGTAAGGCACAGTAAAGTTACAGAAAGTAAAAGGAGAAAGAAAACTATTAGTGCCAGAAGATTTTAATTATTTGATATAAAACTGTGAAATAAGAATATTTGCCATGAAAATAGCCAAATAAATAAGCTAGATCCTGCTGAGTCTGGGTTGCACATCTATAATCTCAGCTACTTGAGAGACTAAAGCAGGAAGGTTGTGAGTTCAAAGCCAGCCTAAACTACCTGGTGAGAGGCCGTCTAAAATGCAGGAGCACACACCACCACCACCTCTACTTCCACCACCACTGCCACCATCTCCACCACCACCACCACCACCACCACCACCACCACCACCACCACCCTCACCACCACCCTCACCATT